>NC_137200.1:30531473-30578973 GCF_960531495.2 Zeus faber | reverse complement strand
ACATCGTCAATTTTTATATTATATTATATATATTTTCTTTGCGTTTTTCTACACGTTCCGTATGGCTACACATCTAGCAGCTGAGACGTCCAAGAGTGTGAGACGGAGCAGAAAACGTGTGAGTATTGATTCACACCCAGCATCGATTAAGTGAAAATGCTGGTCGTGACATTTGATTACTGCTGAAAATTGGTTGAATAAATAGGTATCATCTCTACTACACCTATCTACGTCTCCACCTGCATGTATTTGTATTGAAATTCTTACTACATGCATTATTCTTTTTTAATTATTTTGAAAACTAGCTGTAGTGGTTATTCTTGTTTAAAAAAAATAAAAAATAGAGAACAAAACTGAAAATTGCTGACAGCATGGTGCATATTATCTTTTTATTATGCATAGTAATGGTCAGTTACAGTCAGTAGGGGATTTATGACTACTGATTTTTACTTGTTTCCAAGTTTTTCATAATAGTAGTCGACCAGTCAACTAGTCGTCCTTTACCTATTATTTAAGAAAGACGCAGAGAGAGGAGTTGTAGGAAATCTTGGAGCCCATGGGCGGTCGGTCTGACGACGATGTAGGTTTTTATTCGATTTTTTAAACAATCCGGTCTTGGACGTCGTCTCTCAACTCCAACTCCATTCCCGATTCTCAAGTTGCTAATCGGACTGTAAACAATGACGGGCCCACGGAAGAGGAAGTCTTGGCCCGGATATCCACTGGCTACACAAGAACCCCCGAAATATTGGCAATTGTAATTTTGTAAATTAAATGAATTAGAAGAACATAGCTGAATTAAGATATAAATGTAAATACATATTTTAATAAATTATTTTACTAATACAATAATTAAATCTAAATCTGGCGACATTGACCAAAAATATGTAGTCCAAGGCTAGTGGACTGCTGCCAACAGCGCCGACTTGATAGTAGTCGACTAATTGACTAGTTGGTGAAACCCCTAATAGTCAGATGCATAATAATGGTGTACTCTGTAGAGACATCATTCTTACAACACAATGCCATAGCTAATATTCTAAAGAAAATAATAAAATACAAACACTTCCAATCCAAGCCCACGAACCACACCACCTAAAAATCTGAAGTGAAGGATTGATTCACAAGCAGTTTTAGGATACGGTGACAAACCCTTCCTTGCCACCTTGAAGCGAGCCCCAAACCAAACAATGGTCAATGCAACGATGGCAACCGGCTGATCCAGTTCTTCAGTAACAGTCCTGTCTTCTGCTTTAACATTTATCTCTTTTGTCGAGTGCTTGAGTTGCTGTGGTGAGCTACAGCTAGCTAGCATGCTAAGAGGCTTGTAATCTACGGTTAAACAACCAATCAGACGGTCAGCAAGATAGCAGCAGACGATCAGTTAGTCTTGGACTTAAAATGGGACCATTGAAATCTGTAGCGTATCTATGTTTCAAGGGTCCTATGTTCCCAGGTTCCTAAGTTCCCAGTGTTCTATGTCCCCAGGGTCCTATGTCCCCAGGGTGCTAGGTTTCCAGGGCCCTATGTTCCCAGGGTCCTATGTTCCCAGGGTCCTATGTTCCCAGGGTCCTATGTTCCCAGGGTCCTATGTTCCCAGGGTTCTATGTTCCCAGGGTTCTATGTTCCCAGGGTTCTATGTTCCTAGGGTGCTAGGTTTCCAGGGCCCTATGTTCCCAGGGTCCTATGTTCCCAGGGTCCTATGTTCCCAGGGTCCTATGTTCCCAGGGTCCTATGTTCCCAGGGTTCTATGTTCCCAGGGTTCTATGTTCCCCAGTTCCATATTCTGTTAAGACACATTAACCCTCCTATTGTGTTCGGGTCAGATTTGACCAGTTTCAAGTTAAAATATTTATTTTATTTGTTTAATGGAAAATGGCTTCAAAATATAAGTAATTACAAAATGCAAAGATACAGAACAGTAAAAAGGTTCCTGGTCAAGGTAAATGAGTCCAAGTCAAATTTGAAGAAAACAGCTCGTCCTTTGTCCTGGGTGGGTTTGTAATATAACAGAATTGAATGGAAAAAGAAAAAAAAAGAGTCTGTGAGAGGATACCCCAGCAGGGTTTCCTCTGAGGTTATGTACATGTACCTTCTGTTTCATAAAGCTTATCGCCCACATGAAACAAAGCGTTTTACTGCACGAAAACCTCTGAAGAACCTTTTAATACGTCCCTCAAATCTGTCCCGTCCCCACCGACCCGGCGACAGCCTCAGGTTATGTACATGATGAGGACGCTTCCAGCGAGACGTGAACCAGAACGCCATGGAGAAAAAGGTGATCGAACCGCTACACATCTGAGCAATAGTGAACACTAAAACTAATACAGTGGTATCAGTCAGCAGCCAGTCAGCAGTCAGTCAGCAGTCAGTCAGCAGTCAGCAGCCAGTCAGCAGCCAGTCAGCAGTCAGTCAGCAGCCAGTCAGCAGTCAGTCAGCAGTCAGTCAGCAGCCAGTCAGCAGTCAGTCAGCAGTCAGTCAGCAGCCAGTCAGCAGTCAGTCAGCAGTCAGTCAGCAGCCAGTCAGCAGCCAGTCAGCAGCCAGTCAGCAGTCAGTCAGCGGATGACCTACATGGTGTGTGCAGGTAGTTGGTGGCTTATGGATATTTTTTTCATATTTACTGTGTTTTTTCTGTGAATTTTGTTTATTTTCATCCTTCATGATGTCATCATTCATATGGAAAAATTGCTTGGGCATACAACTGTTTTAACGTACGACTGTTTTAACGTACTACTGTTTTAACATACGACCAGTCTTATCGAAGCAATTACAGTCCTAAGTCGAGGTACCACTGTATAAATACATTGATGTTTGGCTTTCAACAGATGTTACGATCAAAAACCAAAGTTGCTGAAGTGCTTTGCTGATCTGAAGAGTTCACAGTAGGATTTTGAGTTATGTGAATCGATGGTTCTCAACACGCCATGCTCCTTTGGATTCATAGTTGACTTATCTCCTGTTACCATCTCTACGGTCTGTTTCATTTTCTCAATGCTACCATGATTGTCTGCTGTGAAGATTGTTCTGGTAGAGTTTCTTGGCCGTCCGGGATTTGCAAACATCCGAACAGCCTTTGTAACGTCGATAGAAGAAATTGACAATCGACACTCCAGATAGAAAACTGCAGTGCTCCAGCTTATTTTATACATTAAACAGTGTAACTGGAAAATATATCATGTAGCTATCGCATAAGTTTGGTAAGAAATCGCAAAATGACATTATATCAATAATGTAATCTTTCAAAAATCTGTTCACATTTCCATCCCCAACACACAGGGTGAAATAACCTACTCTTGGTAAATTATACCTACGAGGGATAATTTGGTAGGTAGGGACAATTAAATGATCCCTACCTATACACCCTGCCCTCCACAACGCATCAAAGACATACGACAAATGACTTATGAAACATTTACAAAAAGCCTTTTAGTAATTATATTACAGTGTAGTGACACATATCACCGATAAAAAGTAGCCAATAGTAAGATCTTCTTTTTCGACGAGTAGACTCTATCGTCGATGCAGATTGTAGATGCCGACATGTCAACCTAAAATTGTATTCTGCCCCAATGCGGCACCGATCTTTACGGATTCCCTTCAAGATTCCATCGGGTATCAGGTCACAATATACTGTAGCTGTAAAAATCATCAATATTCTAACAAAGCATGTACATTTGCTGTG
The DNA here is from genome assembly GCF_960531495.2 of Zeus faber. NCBI lineage: Eukaryota > Metazoa > Chordata > Actinopteri > Zeiformes > Zeidae > Zeus > Zeus faber. The sequence goes on along the minus strand of NC_137200.1, from coordinate 30,575,291 downwards.
GCCCCTTGATGGGTGTTATCTGGTCGTGATGTGAGCGCCTGATCTCCGGCTGCAGACTCCACTCAGTTTAACGCTCCGATGCGGCCCGGTGCCAGTTCACTCAGCAGCCACGGTTGGGTTTGGTCACCCGTCTGTCTGCCGTACACGCCTTTTGTTTTACTGATCTGATTTCCCCATGACCCCGATGGGTCCCAGCTGCAGAGCCATCAAATCGTAATGTAAAACCCAGTAAAGGTAGCCATGACGCCGCTGGAGCACACCGAGAACTTCACCTCACGCATAATTGACCAAAATAGATGAAATAGATATCACAAATAGATGAAGACTCTATAGCGTTTCAAAAAATATACATGTTATTATTTGTTTCCCGATTAGATAACTGAAATCCCACTGCAAGTCTCAGGATGAGGGAATAGACTGTTCGCCGTCACCCGGATACGAGCTGCTCACAGAAAACCAATTTCCACGGTGTGATTTTGTCCTCTGTAAACATGACCACTGATTACTGCACGCGGGACGTTGAATTGAAACCTGGAGCTTGACAGCAGCTATTAAATGATTTATGTGAGTGGTTCTCCCAAGATCAATCAACACCTTTTCCATATTGTGTACAATCTCTTAGTCTGTCTGTGGCGACATGTCAAGCGCTGCGTTGCTTTGCATGTGGGCTGATAGTAAAACCCCATCGTAATTCCGTCTAAAAGTAATGCCCATTCAGCGGAAAAGCAGGAATGTGTTATCAGTCGCCAGGATGGATGTTAGGGCATGTACAAGTGATCCTGATGAAGAGAGAGCACCAAATGATTTATTGTAGAGGAAACAGAAAAAAGCTTAAGGTGGGCACTTTTCCTTTGACTTGGGTTTTCTGTTCAAATTAAATGAGGTGTGTATGTAGGAGGGGGGGGCAACGGTTGCGAGAGATAGCGTGCGGGGGGAGGGACGCACTTTATCTTCCCATTCAAAGTGTTGTTTTCAGCAACTTTGAATTGAAAGAGGAAAACGCTGATAGAATTGCACCAAAATGTAACGGAGCAGACGGCAGAGCAGGAAAAGCACTCACTCAGACACCGGGGAGGCGTCCTGCACGCCGGGCATTTTCTTTCCCTGCCCAACTTCCCTCCTCAGGTCCCCAGGGACCTCGCTTTCTGAACCTGTGCATGCTGATGGAAGGTGTGTCCGTGGGGGGCGGCAGGGGGGCCGGCAGAGGGACGCAGCGATCCAACTGTTTCAGATAGATAAACAAGGAAAGCGTTGTCATTTACGGCATCCAGAGACTGATGATGCCGGTCTGGCTGCCAGGAAGCCTGCGCTGGAAAGCCCATCTCATTACCGGATCCCAGGAGCAATGCATGTATGGAAGCCACACATGGAAATGGAAGTTCTTCCATTCTGTGCTGGTGAATAAAATTCTAATCCTATGTCCATTCATTTCTATATTTTTTACACTGCACATACTATAATAAGCAAATCAGTGTTGTACATAGTAACGATTCAGATTTATAATTTATACCCTATATTCCATAACAATAAATGATCCTGTGCCTCATATCAAATTTTGTATATTCTGTATATTTTTATAAATCTGACTATTTTTTACTTTTTCAAAAAAAAAAATTTTTTTTTTGGTCTATTTGTATGAGGCGTAGCTTGTGGAGCTAGTTCTGCCAGACAACTTGACGGCGCCACATATCGCCACGCCCTTATGGCCCGGCCATAAGCAGCCGATGGCTCCTGCCCTACCTGCTTTGCTGCCCGCCTCCCCTGCATCCACCTGTTGGGCTCTACTCTTCTATCCAATGGGGAGATTCAAGCTCATCACTCCTATATTTCTAGCTCACTAAGTGCTAAGTACTAAGTGTTTGCCTCTACTTTGAGAAGTAGAGCCCAGACACCAAACTCAAACACTGCAAAATTTATAAAGATCGTTTTAATGTAAATCTAAGAGTTGTCTTTCAGAAATATATTTGGCAAATTTTAATGGTACTTTTTTTTTTTACTTTTTTTAATTTATTTTTACTTTTTATTGTACTTTATTGCTGTTTTTTTTTTTTGTTTTTTTTTATTATAATTTATTTTTAATGCTAATGAAACACACCAAAGTTCACCAGAACAAATTCCCACTGTATGTACGGCGTCGGGAGCTCCTTCACTTGAACTTCAAGACAAAAAAAATGTCCTCTGTTCTTTGCTGTATAATCTTTTCATATTTGGAATGGTTAGTAAACTCTAGAGGGCAGTGCAGGAGAAGTAGAGAGTGTGAGGTTGTAGCCTCAGTTAATGATTTGTGTACAGCGCCTGATTACACGGCTGATGGGTAAAGGTGCATTTCACTGCGGTCCGGCTTCTAACCTCTGTCCTGCAGAGCTGGTAAGACCTGCTGTCTTCATCTGGAATCATCTGGACACAAGTGCAAATGTCGTGACAGTCATTTGCGAAATAAGCTTAATAATTGTGTTGTCAAAAGAAAAGAAAATGGTGGTGGAGGCGTCAGTGTTATGAGACAAATAAAAATAAATTGCTTGGTTAATGCGAACTTTGACCTTTCCCACCGCCCTGACAGCCATCTAAAAAATGATTTAAAAAAAATGAGCTGTTATTTCTGGTGTTTAGAGTTTGAAAAAAATAATAAATAAAAATGTAAGTTTGTTTGTACATGGCATGTTACCATACAATATTTTCTGTATAAACCTGAGAACCTCTAAATAAAATGGAAGAGCGACAGAGAGAGAACTGCTTCTCAAATTTTAAAATTTTAAAAATTTTAAAATTTTACAATTACATTTTCAATTTAATTGTCAGATGGCTAAAGGTTCTGTAGCAGTCAGTTCACAGCTCAGCTGACAACATAAATCTATCCATCTATCTGTCTGTCTGTCTGTCTGTCTGTCTGTCTGTCTGTCTGTCTGTCTGTCTGTCTGTCTATCTATCTATCTGTCTGTCTGTCTGTCTGTCTGTCTGTCTATCTATCTATCTATCTATCTATCTGTCTATCTATCTATCTGTCTATCTATCTATCTGTCTATCTATCTATCTATCTATCTATCTATCTATCTATCTATCTATCTATCTATCTATCTATCTATCTATCTATCTGTCTATCTATCTATCTATCTATCTATCTATCTATCTATCTATCTATCTATCTATCTATCTATCTATCTATCTATCTATCTATCTATCTATCTATCTATCTATCTATCTATCTGTCTATCTATCTATCTATCTATCTATCTATCTATCTATCTATCTATCTGTCTATCTATCTATCTGTCTGTCTGTCTGTCTATTCATCAATCCATCTATCTATCAAAACAGTGTATAATGATTATTTTTCTATCATGTGGGAAGTGAGTTTTTCTATCTATATGTTTTTACTACGTTCATAGCAGAGTTTGGTCGTTGTCTATTTTTCTTGGATTTGTGTCGCTCAACAGCTGAGGTGCATCAACCTACAGGACTGAGAGCATCAGGGTCTTGACAAGGTGGAGCAGATATGGACTTAAATGGTAGTTTTAAACAAATAGAATTTGAAATGTATCTCTGTTTTATTCGTATTCCAAAGTACCACCATGTATTTGCCCAACGTCAGTCTGTTTGTGGTATTCAGTATTCATTGCCTTGTAGACGTCCATGTTCATCCTGTTTAGAGTTTTTCAGGGTCTCACTTCCATGACATACCTGAGATGAGTAGTTCTAAAACCTGGCATTTGTGAGGATTGTCCCTTGCACACTTTAATAAAGTTTGTTTATAATGATATATATATATATATAAAAGATATATATATATATATATATATATATATATATATATATATATATATATATATATATATATATGATATATAGGTTATCTTCAATTGACATTAAAGGTTTTGAAATCGTATTTTTATTGTATCCGCCTCGTTAACAAAGCTAAGATATTTTTCTTCCTTTGTACTGAATGTGCTTTTAGGATTTGAGGTTGGTTCTTTGTGTTGGACTCCACGGGACACGTCTTTACCCCGTGAAGGTGTCATCAGCAGCGTTCTTTCATTATGCACGCCTCCCTCATGTCGTACAAGGCATTCCCTGCTTCGGCAAAACATCTTACCTATAGGAACAGCGGCTTATTTAAAAACACGGGTCTTGTGCAGTCAATCAAAAACCTTTTCTGTGCACTTCATGAGAAATTCATCACAGCCTGGATGGAACAGAAACCTTGGAGCTTTTCACAAAGATGGATCTTAGTTTGGCATGACTGACTCTGTTGGAGAAAAGCACACTTGGCCCTACACTATATATATGATATTATATGATATTATATGATATTATATGATATGACATTATATTATATTTGGAATCCATACGGCAAGTCAGAGTGTAAATACACACTCAATGGACCCTTAGAAGGAAGGGATATTTTATTTATTTGGATTTGTGACGGGTGAGAAATAGAGGCATTTGGGGGAACTTCTTTTAGACGACAAAGCAATACTGAAAATGTATTGTGATTAAATATTATCTGCCGAGCGCCTGGAAGGCAATGTAAAAAAAAATACAATGATGTCTAACTTTACCTTATTTTAATATCTTCAAGAAGTTTTTGAAGTGGTTTTGTTAGAGTCCTTCAGCGAGTTGGTATTGTGTTCATTTCATGTCTATTAGAGAAGTTGAACAGGTTTCGGTCATTTTTTATTTTTCAGGCGCTTCTCTTTGCAATCTGAACTTTAATTGTCCTTGGAAAAGATTCACGGTCGGCTGGCACTGTCCTCCGGTCCTGGAAGTCGTATTAACATCAGAAAAGCAATAATCAAGGATTTAGACACAGATCAAGGAGATATGGCGAATAAAGCTTCTTTGGATGATACAAAGTCGTCTCTACTGTCTACGTTCCAAGAGTTTTGATGATTGCGAGGAAAAATCTGTTTTTCTCGATCTATCCTGCCAACCACAACAATTAATGAAAACATTTTGTTTCACAAAATTAAACTAGAAAATAGTTAAGTGACTTGTTAAAACAGTGCACCACTTTCATATACTTTGGGTTCTTGAATGTTTTTATTTCATATTTTACTTTTCAGGTCTTCAGTAATACATTCTATGTGAAACCAACCGTAGGTCACTTTTGAGCGGAGGGACTGTCACCATGTCACTACACAGGGATTGTTCCCCTAAATTGAAGAGATGAACCCATCATTATGCAAGAAAAATGTTAGTTATATTGAACTGCATTAAAAACCCTTGTGAGCTTTTCCCTGTTATTGTACAAATTCAATTTTATTGTGAAATGAAGGATGACTAGAAGCTGTGTGTCTCTGTGTGCTGTACCCGCTCTACAGTTACACTTGTGAAGGACTGGTTTTCCTTTGAGCGCAGGCCTGTTTTTTGAGGCTGGCAGGGCTGGACATTCTGTCTAAGTGTTAATAAACTAAACTCTTCGAAAGGACTTCCTGGAATCAAACAGACGGCATTCCATTTCAATGTGAAAGGAACCCAGGGCTGAGACCAAAACTGGAATTTGTCAACAAGTAAGGCCTTTTAAAAGATGTGCCCTATGCAATTATATATATGAACATATGCCATATGCCCTTAAATATATGATATTTTGAGCATCAACCTCTAGACAACTGAATAGTTGTCTAGCCTCGGCCTAGATTATCGATGAAAAAACAACAGAAGCAAGAAAGGGAATTAAATAGCTGTTTTAAACAAATGTGGATGCACACTGGGTAAAAATAAATCAACATGCTTCTCCAACAATTTCGGGAGAATACTCCACGGTTGCTATGAAACCTTTTGTTGCTAAGCAATGAGTTGATTATCTTTTTTGTCGAGGCAGAATGTCGGTGTTTTTCCCCTTTTTTGAGTTTTCTGGCTTTTTTTTTCAGCTTTGGCTTCGTTCCACACAATCAACCATCAACCGGTACGTGTCTCATGTCTCAAGCTGAAAAGTGACAGGAGACCCAGCAGAAGGGCTCTTTGTTTGTCGTCGTGTGTTTTTGGCATCGCAGATGATAACGGTGTTATTTTGAGGAAGCTGTGGTGACAAAGTGGATCCCTCTGTTTCACTGAAGCAGGGTCAAAATATGCACATTGAGAGAGAGAGAGAGAGAGAGAGAGAGACAGACAGACAGAGAGAGACAGGGAGAGAGAGAGAGACAGAGAGAGAGAGAGAGACAGAGAGGCTTTGGTGCTTTCTGTTTTCATCTAGTGAACAAATTTACTTTGACATCTCCGGGGAAAACTGTTGCTGGTTGCCTTGACAAAGTGCGATGGAAAATGGCCGCATGTTTTATTTTCTTTTCTTTGGAAAGTGATGGGTCAGGGAATATGACAAAGCTTCAGGGCGTTTAGCGTCGTGGGAGGAGAAATGGGGGGGGGGGACAGATCAACCCTTTTTTTGTCAAAAGCTATACTAATTAATACTTTAGCTTGGGTGTTTGGAGAACCATTGTAAACAACCAAACCAGGTGTAGTCTTAGGAGTTGGTGATAGTGACAATACAGAGAATGTGATAAACACAATAGCTACGGTTATGCTGCAATGTCTTCTTTCCATAGTTAACGATGATAATTCATATCCTGCAGTCACACCCCCAAATGGGACATCCAGGGGGAAGCCATGTAAATGAAAGGAAGCAGCACCACCCATGCTCCACCTTCTTTTTGTTTGAGTTCATCGTAGATGTGACAGAGGCCAATTTTCAAAGAACCTCGGAGCGATCTGGGAGTCAGGCCCAGTGTCTTGGGAGAAGCTACGACGGTTGCGTCCACATGGGCAGCGGCCGTGTGGAAGTGGCTTCCGTGGGCGGGAACGCGGAAGTGTCGGGGACGGGGTCGTCATCAGGGGGGCCGTTCGGTCCGAGGACAATCGGCGCCAGAAGCACGTTCAGACCTTTTGAATTTGCAGGTGAGGTTGTTGTTCTGGCCTCATCGCTCACTGCGCTGAGCGGTCTGCAGCCACGGTTGAAGCGCTCTGAAGGGGTTCAGTGCCTCCGTGTACCAAGCCATGGTTCTCCACCAGGGAAAGGCTGCTTTGCCCCTCGTCAGGTGAGCAGATAGAAACTGCCACAGCGGAGAAGTTCACACTGGGGTCTTTTTGATGAGTGAGTCTCTAAAAGATCCTCAGATTGAGCACAGCTTAGATACAGCGGCTGCAAACGTTCAGACATCACGTCGGAGCACGGTGGTGAAGAGGGAGCGGGGCCATGATGCCATACTTGTGCTTCACCTCTGGTCACGGCTTTGGGCCGTAGGCATCTGAACTGGGTTTGCTCTGCACGTTGACCAGGCTTACTCGTCACCGTGGGAGTTGTACTTTATAGGTTGTACCAGACGTGTCCGACGGGAACCCAGGGGCAGAACCAGGCTGCACCGGAGGTGTGTATCCACACGCTGGACCGGGAACATCTGGAGATCCTGCAGAAGGAACCAGAAGTTGGCTTCAGGAGGCGTTTTCAGAAAATGGATGAAATATGAAAAAGCACCTTGGCACAGAGGGCAGACACTCCTGAGGAAGGCAGTATCCCACGGTTCCTTTGCTGAGCACAGGAATTCGTCTTGAAGATGATTTGTCACAAATGGCAGAAAATGCCAACGGTTTTGGAGGTCCAAGCTCCAAGGTAATCCTGGGTTCAATGCTGAGAAAATGAAGTGAGAAGACTGAGAATTGAGGTGGGCTATTCTGTAGTAGGAATAGTAATTGACACTTTTTCACTTTTCTGTCAGACATTAAAGCAACGAAATGGCACATGATGGTGAAAAACATTATTTGATCAAATACTAAAAGTCCTTTTTCTTTTTCTTTTTTTACAAACAGGGAATTCAGTGGCCGCTCGCTGGGAGTGTCCCAGTTCACTTACTTGATCATAAAGAGTTATCATACTTTGAATGTTGCAAATGGTTTGTATAAGACATATTACTGAGTCGTACGGACTTTCATGTGAGGTCACTCAGGGCTCGTTCTACACTCACAGAGACTCCTTGAAAACAAAACCAATGACTGTAATGAACAATTACAATGTTTACCCCCTTTCCTGCCTCCTCTCTTTGGTGCCTGAGGTTTCACTCCTCATAGATGTAGAGCTTCACCCTGAGCTTCACCCTGAGCTTCATCGCTTGGGGAGGCCTCCGCCAATCAGATGCATCCCATGCTGGGGGAGGGGAACCTTCCACCCTAAATACTGCTTTCGATGTATCAAAAAGTAAAGGTTGCTTTGGACCCTATAACTGGTTAGACCCTCAACCAGTTGCTGGGTCCAAAGCAACATTTACTTTTTATTTTTATGGGACGGTAACATATTCAGCCTCTAGGTTGTGGTGGCTTTCCGGTCTCTTTCTGAGCCTTTCACTCCTGAAAAGGGGCCACCATTTTCTTTGTTCACGGATGTTGAAAATCGAAACAAAACATATACAGCATTTAAAGGTATATTTCCATGAAAAATGTCATTAGTATGTGTTTATAAGTCTGTCCATTGTAAATGAGAAGCATATGTAACTCGCAAAAATAAGCTCCTGTCACTTTGTCTTGCTTTGGCTGCCAATAATATTCATGAGGAGTAAAGTTTCAGTCCAGTTTGGGCTTTAACTGATGCTGCTGAGGGAATCTTTCACTGCCATATTACATTTCTGTGATATGTTTACTGACTTACATAATTGCATGCTGGTGTTGCTATCAGCAAATCCCTTTTTTTTTGTATTTTACGCCAATTTTCCTCCAGTTTGCTCGATGACATGACCCTCATATGGTCTTTGTAGTAAGATAAGCCTTTCAATTACAGCCCATTACTATGACTTATTATTTTCCGTGTATTCATTATAAATTCTGTAAATACAACTTACTGTTACTGTTGCCAATGTTACTATTCTATGCAGCCCTGCATCAATGTTGTAACTTGGCAAAATCTGCTTCTATGACGAGTTCTATGGAGCTGTCCATAATTTCCTTAAACTTCTGGCGGAAGTGGTGTTGCGTAAAATACTTAGTGGGGCATGATTATAATTTGCTGTGTTGTGGATCAAGGCCCTCAGCTGACTTGCATGGGCCATTGCTTGGGTGCAGATGCTTTCCAGGCGGCTGGTGTTGATGCTCTTGATGGAGCTGAATCTTTCCCTCGTGGTTTCTGTTCATAACAAAAATGTACGGCCTGTAAAGGTGCAGTATGTGCGATTATTTATTAGTCCATTTCCTGGATGCTGCCCGGCCATGACAACGCGCAGCTCGGAAACGGATGGCAGTCGACAGCCAATGACCTTCTGCGCAGATTGGACGTTTTGTGGTAACTTGCTTTTTTCTTGGACAAATGCCAAGTGCAAGGCGGTGATTGTGTGATGATATGATGATTGACTCAAAGGTGACAAAGACTTCACAGATGCTGAGTGTCTTCACCCAGTGAAGAGAGCACATTGGCTGCCTCTGCTTTGAAGACGACTCTGCTGTTGTTACGGTCGAACCGCCCGTGTCCTCCAGAGTCCACGCAGACGGCTAATTTCAGAGTTTCTGATACGCTCAAGGAAAGCAGAACGCATTATTCTGTCAGGAACGTTTAAGGTTGTTGTTGTTTTTTCCACATTTTTATACTTTTCACAAAGTCAGGAATGGGTTTGGGTGGAGGCGTCAGGTTTGATTGATCTCCTTATGTCATCTATTACATTTCTTAATCGAAAAACAACCATAGATCTGGAACAACGGTCACTGCATTGGTGATGACTTTCCACTGCCATTTCAACACGGCAGCAGATTATTTTAAGAGCTCCGCCAGAAAGTGATGGAAGTTGTTGTTTTTTATTAAAGTGGAAAAACAACCTATAGCTGGGTCTGCGTAATGCGATTTTATACCTGTTTTACTGTAAGCCTATGCATATTTTATGTATTGTGTTCTAGCGCTTGGTACATTTGTTTATTTCAAGACAAGTGGCGGAATGGTTTTGTTCACCAAAGCAACTTTGAGCCTAGTTAAGCCATTACATGAAAAATGAATTATTCAGCATCTTATTTGACACATCACATTTATGTGGGACATGTGAACATAATGCACGGAGAATTCACTCTGAAACTAGGATGCAACCTGTGGATGCAAATTTGATCACAAAAATCCCAAACAAACTCAACCTATTTGATGACTGCTTTTACAATGCCAGACATGCAGTTTTTCATCCACCTCACTGTAAATTAATTCTACAATTTCACATCAATTGTTTTTGATACAGCAGCACCTCACTCACTTGTACTCGCTTCACTGAGCTGTTTTGATGAATATTTCCTTGACATTTGCATCCAAAGGTGCTGTGTAACTGTGAAAAAAGGGCCGACGGCAACTTTTTGCAGTAGTAGTTCCCTGCATTCAGGCATATTTTTAAAAAGTTTTTTGTATATATAATAGATAAATTAAATACATATTACTGGTTAGATCATTCGAATCTAACTGTTGGCTATTGATATACACATTATACATTATATACATGTTTGTTGATTTTCTTTTTGGGGTGGGGGGGTTACTATGAGAGCAGCGGTTTTCGTTGGACGGTTTTATTTCCAAATATTCTACCGAGTGAAAGGGACATTTCGTCACCTTCCTAAAATAATGGCATAAGTAATTTTTACAGGTTTTTCAGAAAACACAAAAAACTGAAAAACAAACATATTATATTTATTAATGATTTCATTCAAAAAGGTGATGACAATAGATAATGATTGACATACTGAGGAGGAAGGCGATTATACCAGAGGTGGCCAGCATCATGAGGAGATGATTTAGGCCAAAAATCACTTTTGTCCAAAAATGACTTGTGTCATTATTTTGGGAAGGCGACAATATTACACTTGTGTTCACGTCTAACTTCAACTGGATGTTGTTTGTTTTTGTGTCTCCCAGGTCCCCCAGTCATCGTAGGTATGAGCATCAACATCGCCAGCATCGACTCTATTTCAGAAGTAAACATGGTGAGTTAAAAATCCACTCGTATTCCTTAAATACAAAAAATAAATCAAAACCGGTCCAGTCGATTTCAAATGACATTATTTTATCATGTGATCAATATACAATATGGCTGACTGAGATGTGGAAGACAATTATATTACAGTTGCGGATTAACTTCAAAAGGTTATAAAAAAACAACAAACAAAAAAACAGTCGGCACAATATTTTATTGTATTGTATTTGACCTCCTTTAACTACTGTATATTTTTGTTATCCCCTGTTTCTGTCACCTCTGCCTTGTTTAGGGAAGATATTTCCCAAGTCCAATCCATCCAGTATCTTTCTTCTGTCTTTTTATTTGAATCCGATTATTTAAGCGTCACCAGTTTGGTATGAGGGCAAATTCTAACGCTGACAGGATTATTGGATGAAATGCTTGTGATGGTGAAGTGTAATGACCAGAGAGGCAAAGTTGCACAGTTCTATATCCGCTTGGACCATTTTCTGATGATCTACGAGGTCACTGCCCTGTTTATCTGTTTATGGGGGAAATTCATCGCTCGAGATGAGATCATTTCCATTTCCAAGATGTCTGATGGGGTGTCAGTTGTAGGAGGCAAAAAACAGCATCACGGCCAGCAGTCATTATTGTTTGCATATCTGAAATTTATAGCTATCATTTGCTGTCCCATGGGTTTGCCGCTGTCGTGGCTTTTGTGCCGTCTCTGCACATTCTCCGACACAGCGCTCCGGACCTCGCTCGTGTCGGCAAGACTGAGCACGGTCGGGAATCAGAAGAGGACAGTAGTCCGCACAAAAAGCATAATTGTTTTGCTGCATTCACCTTCAAACTTGCCCTTTTTTATGAGCTGCCTTTACCGGGGAGTACTATCTATAGAACTTTGTCATTTTTGATATTTCCATGGCGGTTGCTACCACCCCACCTTGCTCTCTCATCTCCAAGGTGCAGGACTCTTGGTCAGTTGGGATTAAAAATGGAACTGGTATCCTGTATGATGAGGTGTCCACGTACTGCACTGAGGGATGAAGCAAAATCATTTCCTCTGATCTTGAGTTTGAACGAGTCGTGTCCACAATCGGTTTTTGAACAATTATTCGTTGATCAAATATTTCAAATGACAGAGGTTGAACAGTCCGGGTTCAGGAAGTAAAAGTGCAGTTTCCGTGTCTTTGCTCCAGCCGATGACTCTTGAACCAGCTGATGACTCTTCAGTGTCACCGTGTGGAGTCGCAAATCCACACGGTTGGATCCTGGAGGCGACTTTTACTTTCTGAACCTGGAGTTTCCACCTCAGTCAAATCCTACAATTGAGGGAACTGTTCAGAAAGCGGCGGAATCCGGTGACGGAGGAAACTTATTTGCCACGAACCAAATGCACTTGCACAGTAGTGGAGGGGGTGAATGGTTTTTCCCGCCTCTGAGCTCAACCGTCTGCGTCTCCTTCCCCAGGACTACACCATCACAATGTATTTCCAGCAAAGTTGGCGGGATAAGCGGCTGGCGTACGGCGAGCTCAACCTCAACCTGACGCTGGACAACCGCGTCGCCGACCAGCTGTGGCTCCCCGACACCTACTTTCTGAACGACAAGAAGTCCTTCCTTCACGGCGTGACGGTGAAGAACAGAATGATCAGACTGCATCCCGATGGCACCGTCCTATACGGACTCAGGTAACAAACTGCTTTTCATGTGTTCCTCTAAAACTTTCTGTGTTTTGGGTATTGTTTTTTTATTGTGCCTCAACACAATGGAACCTTAAAAAGAGGAGGAAATAGCCATAGTTCTGTTTGAATAATTTTACCGCTTTACAGGGGAATTAAGAGGTACAAAAATATTATTAACACACGCAGAGAACATACTGTAAGTCATACTGTATCTATATATGCCTTCTACTGATTTTACACTATAAATATATAGTATATAAATGAGTGCCGACACCAAGTTGGTATTTCATTTTATTGGCTTCGTTGAATTTTTCAGCAGACATCCCATAAACAGCAGACATTGGTTATCACCGAGTGCCGATATCACTTTTATAATTTTTCTTTTTCAACAGATTTTTACACTGAGTGTAAACATCAGGGGAAAAATACATTTGATCAACCGTAGGGACGGACTGTTTAGAAAACAGTTTAGAAAACTCATAGACCGTCGGTCTTCTGAGACAGACTCCACTCTCTCCTTGCTTCCTTCTTTTGTTCCATGAATATTTTTGGCTTTTTATGACATTTTTTATGACACTTAATGACATTTAAAACACAAATGCAGTTGGAATTGTTTATGCGGAAATAATAAGAGTTGTACATATGAATCCAGAATGGCAGCATTAGCGTGCTATTGTGATTCCCTTTCTTCTCCGTTAAGTGATCTCGCTTTCCAGAAGTCAAGGCAAGTCAGGTTTATTTATGAAGCCCTTTAAATAGAACCACAACACAAAAATGACACAATAGGGAGCTGGCTATAAAAGGCAAGAATAGAAACACAGAAGCTGCTTTCACACATGAACTCCAGACAATGTCCAGATAATCAGGTGCAGACATTGTGCGGAGTCGTCCTTTCACACCTGCGGCAGATTGTTGGTGTCAGACGCGTTCACACGAGCTGTAAATGTTCTGTTTGGTTGAGACGAGCGGCGGAGCCCGGGTCCAGTCTTCAGGAGGCAGGACGTGATGCAATGACGCTGCCCAGTTTCACAGCCCGCCCAAGACGGCGGGCGAGGCTGCCGACTTATCCGTAGCTGTGACTTTTTTTAATTTATTCGGACGACACGAAAGAGTGGAAAGGAATGTGAAAAAGTAGAAAGGAGCAGGAAGCAGCGACGCCCCCACCGCTCTGGGCGCCATCCACACGTGACACGCCCCCTCACTCGCTGCGAATGTTCGGACAATCACCTGTTCTGTTCACACATACTGCTCAGTCGGACATTTGGCAGGTTTCATGCGGCGGTGCCGGCCGGGTGAAGTCTGCTTGATGTCCGCTCCAACTGAGTGGGAAATTTGCCTTCACACATACAGCTCCTCCCCCCAGTCTGAGACACTTCTTAAAAGATTCACTGGACTCTGCTGATCCGGTGTTCCTCGGGGCGGGTGGGACAGCAGGGTGCCCTGCAGACCCGCTTGTTTTGGGGGAAGCTGCTCTTGGCTCATGCTGCACTCCAACCACCCCAACCAAAAAATAGTACATTTCCCTTAAGGGGGAAACACTGACACACGGATTGTGACGCAGCGTTACAATTTATTGCATCTCGTAGCATAGAATTGGGACGACTCTGGAGATGTCATTTGCTTCTCAACACACAAATTCAAATCCGCTTTGATTTTGTTCAGGAATGTTTCCACATTAAGTCACCTCCAGAGAAATCTCCAAAACAACAGAATGAGCAGGCGGGTTTCCATAACTTTCTCTCTGGGTTTTGAACCTGAGCTCCCCTCTGCCGTCTGAACGCTGCCACCCCTGCAGCCATGCAGCGCTCCCCTCCCGAGCTTCCCACCTGAACAGTTTGAACGGAGCGCTGACTGCCGCCACACACACACACACACACACACACACACACACACACACACACACACACACACACACACACACACACACACACACACACACACACACACACACACACACACACACACACACACACATACACACACACACACACACACACATACACACACACGTGGAGCCAAATGTGCCCAGCAACTTACTCTTTAGTGTAGAGAGTAGAGTACATCATTAATATGCATTCCTTTCTTCAAACCTTTATTTATAAAGGGAAAAGCTCTATTTACAGGGTTATTTAATAAAAGAAGACAGAATCCAGCTACAACATAGAGATAAAAACATATTCATTCAGACAAAACAAATATACTAATAACAATAACAATAATAATAATAATAATAATACAAGAAGAACGTAGTAAAAAATAAATAAATAATAATAATAATAATAATAATAATAATAATAATAATAATAATAGACAAGTAACAATTACTAAATACACTTTTTGATTTCCTCTTTCTAATTGCTTTAATCTAGTAAACGATACCTGATATGCGTGAAATGTATTGGTCTACTCGTTTACTGGATCAAAAAGTCAGAAAGAAATACTTTCCTTTATTTGAGTGTTCTCAGACCCAAAAAAGATTAAGGAAACGTTCACTGTGTGCACCGCCCAAATGTCCTGCTTACATCAATGGAACAATGCAGACAGTTTCTCAACAGCAAATGCGGATAAAGGAGCCCATCCAACATGTTGGGGGAAACTGCTGAAAGTAAAAGACGTCTCCCGGGGCCCGTTCACACTCTGAATGGAGCCAGCGCCTCCAAGCTCCAGGCACCAGAGGCTTTTATTTTTAATTCAAAAGATGTACTCCTTTTTCTTTTACCGTTCAGTCCTACAGTACAATCATTTCAGCAAAAACTTGAAATAAGTCTTAATTAGGAGAACAAGCTTTAAAACTGAGGTCGCCTTCGTGTTGTTGGTGGTTTTATCTGACAAATATATCAAATTATGATGTATTTGAAAATTACAAAAAATGATGATGCATTCTTGAATCAGATATTATCATAAACTGTCATTGCAGCAGATTTCCTCCCTACACATTTCCCAGCATGATGACAGACGAGTAATCTGAACAGTCAGCATTCAAAGTTCAATCAGCTGTTATTTTTGGGATGTTTTGGACCTTCTAGCATGCATACACTTGGCCTTGATGAAAAGATAAATATACCTCCTGGAATGTTAAAGAGGAATACAGCCTCGCAGAGGGTTATATCTGCCTGATGTTGGCAACAACATTATGAAGGACAGGAGAATAGCATCAGTGGTGGTCTTAATTTAGCTTATCGTGACTGTGTGAACCATTCCTGTTCATTTTGTTTGTTTGTCTAACAAGAAGAATATGTTATTTATTCTTTGGATGGTCTGAAAATGTGATTGTGCTACATTACACTCAGTAAAATCAACTGCAATTAGTTGCTGTGTAGCTCAACTTGGGTTCTATAATAATAATAATAATAATAATAATAATAATAATAATAATAACAATAATAATAATAATAAACATTATGTATGCTTCAAGAACATTTTGATCATATTCACTGTCTGATAGATGAATAGACAGACAGACAGACAGACAGACAGACAGACAGACAGATAGATAGATAGATAGATAGATAGATAGATAGATAGATAGATAGATAGATAGATAGATAGATAGATAGATAGATAGACAGATAGACAGATAGATAGATAGATAGATAGATAGATAGATAGATAGATAGATAGATAGATAGATAGATAGATAGATAGATAGATAGATAGACAGACAGACAGACACAGACAGACAGATAGATAAATAAAAATACCTAAAAAAGGTTTCTCTCAGATGTGTGTTGTTTTTGAAAGTGAGGATACATTGATTCTTATCGTTATTCTCACCTACTGAGTCGCCTTTGTTTTTTCTTTTCTTGTTGCGTTTTTGTTTTTTTTTCTCATTATTTTATCAATGGCAATAACATGTATGTCCCTGCTGTGAGCTCCCATTGTTTCCTGGGTGGATGGGGGAGGCAGCAATCATTTGTGGCCTTTTCATCACCCGGGTGTCACGCTGTTCCTTGATGAAAGGCGGTTGGCAGGGAACGGCCCGCTCGGCTACGTGGGCAACACACGCAGCTTTGTCCTTGAAGTAGGAGGGCGCTGAGCATGAGAGGATCCTGAATGTTGATTGTTGATCTGTGGAACTGGACCTGAAGTAGTGAAATGTGGATTTTTTTTTTCCCCACACTAGAGCATCCCCCCCCCCCCCGATCAAGCGGGGAAACACTTTTGTCCTGTTTGAAGGTGTTGTGATGATTTCCGGGTCCAGGGCAGGGGACGGCGATCCAATTCCAATCCTTTTATGGCACTGACTGGATTGTAATGACACATTTGATGCCAAATTGTGATACACGAGTGGAATATTTTGGCTGTTCTGGCTATTCGCCAACCGAAGCCTTATTAAAATGTTGCATCCCATCATTTACTCGTGTTTTTAGCACAACCTTGCTGCACACTTGACTATTAAGAAACGTAGCACTCAGCTTCTCACTATGCTCGTCTGGAGCCTTAAGAAAACATGTTGAATCTCCTTTTCAATAGCCAAGCTCTCTTCCATCGTCAGTAGGTCTTGTAATTGTCTTTTGCTTAAAAGGGATTTTTCTGAAACCTAGAATGTCATGTTTCAAATGAACTGAAACGTTTTTATTTCAAGGTGTGAGACCGGTACCAAGCCCAGAAGGTTTCATGCACCCGCATCAAATATTTTGGATGATCCCTACTCAGAACCCCAAATGACTCTGAAAGTATATTCTTTCTTAATCCCATTTAAAGTCAAAGCGCTGGCTTGGAGGTGTGCTGGTGAGCAGATTGCGACTCCTGCAGCACCTGTGTCCGCGGTGGGATGTGCCACCCGGGATCTTGAACACACAGCGTTCATGTTAGATGCCTGTGATCCTGTGGGGGTGCAGGACCGTCCTCCAGCTGGTGCTGCTCTTCACGCAGTGGGGTGTTGAAGGCATGGTCAGAGTGTTTTCTAATGTTGACGTTCATTCTCACAGCTTCGCGAGCTCCGTAGGCAACGGGATGTTCTGGTAGCAGGCGCTGAGGACTCTGGCCTTGTGAAAACACCAGGCGCTGAAACGACTTCCAGCTTTGAGCTCAGAGGTCCGTTGGACGCAGACAGGGTGAACTTGTCCGTGACAGAAGATGAGGAGCTGCTGGTTTGTTGTTGAATGGTGTTTGAGAAAACCGACATTACAGGAATAATTTGTATTTATTTGGTATTTTTGGAAGTTCTCCCTGTTTTATGCTCACACTTGACGCCGTGCATAGCGATGTATCATTCCAGCACCAGTTCAGCTTTTTCTCCAAAATGGACGCACGGCTCCATGCTCCCATCAGGAGTTCAGTGCGAGTGATGGGGGACAAATCCACAATCTGCCTTCAGTGCAAAGAGTCACTCAACATTTCAGGCAAATCATGATTGAATTAATAACATGATACCACAGTAGTCTGACTTTGCAGATCGAGCAGTTATTAAAAAAAATGCATCCAGTTTTTTTGCCAAATTTTCTGTTTGCTGGTTCTATTTTCATTGAGGTGCTGCAGTGTTGTTACCGTCGTTATCACCAAAATGGGTGACCTGGCCCCGAATTGTGTGACGTTTGTTGTGCTGTGTATTTGCTACACATCTAAAAGATTAGTGGGCATATTGCATAAAGATGAAAGGACGTTAGATCTACACAAGAAAATTGGTAATAATTGCTTCTCGCAGGTTGTGGATTTGTCCCCCGTTACCGGCATTGAACCCTTGATGGGAGCACGGAGCCGAGCGTCCAGCTTGGGGTTGAACTGCTGCCGGAATGAAACATACATGTCCTACATGAGGGAGAGTATAAAACAGGGACAAACGCAAAGAAATTTGAACTCTTCCTGTAAAAGCAACAGAGGTTGAGGTCTTTGTGACAGTAAGATTGAGGTAAGGCCTCCTGCAGCAGCTCTTCAGTTAGTTGAACGTTTGGCACATCACTTCCCTGCTGGCTGCTTCCTCACTTCCTGCTGGCCTCCTCAGAGGTGTTCCTTGGTGGTAAGCAGGCCGCAGCCTTGTATTTTCAGAATTTATAGTGGTATTCTTATGTAAGGGAGCTCCTCCAAAGACAAATAGCAGGAGGAGACCCTGCGTGTGTAGGTGTCAAAAATTGCTCACATGTCCAAAGGGCTTCCTGGTCTGTGGTGCCGAGCTCTCCAACTGCCGCGGGATCCACCTCCGGATTTGTTGTTCAGATAGCTCCACTGACTTTTATCCCGTCTGGTGTTTGCACAACTTGTATCAAAACACGGCCAGAGTTCATCGGAGGAGTAATGTTGCTCGGTTTTCTTTCTCTTGTGTTGGGCCGCTGAGCCGTTGACTATGTTTTCTTTTGTTTTTGTTTCCATCAAGTTAGACTTGATACAAGTGCAGGTCTAAATACTTAAATTATTATTTATTTATTTGATTATTATACTTATTATTTTCAAATGAGGTATTTGATTCAACCTCTCCTGCACTTGGAGTTTCTCTGGGAACACAGATTACTTTTACACAGTCTTATCTTTTGTCTTTCATGCTGTTTTTCAGAACCTAATGGACAGCTATAAACTGAGAATGAAAGCACAAAGATATTGTCAGATGCAATCAAGGCAAAATATTTTGTCCTCGTCTTCAGGGTCAATCTTACGTAAAATAATAATGCCGTACTGGAGCCCTGAGTGGCCTCTTATTAATAAGACACTTTTGTTCGGCAGGCCATAATCCAGACACCATCTTACTACCTAAATATACTGACATTTGAGGATCCTGCAGGGCCTACAAGTCAATATTATGCAGGCGTTAATGAGGCGTGGTCCAGCTCCCAGCACTTTCTTCTGTGCTCTGGCTGGTGGCACAGTGAACTCTGCAAAGTGTGCAGAGTGCTGAGTGTTTGACCACAGCGCACGCTCAAGTTTTAGGTTAGTGCTGACGATCTCAGGAAGAACTGGAAGTCGCTGACCTATATCTGCTGACATTTCCAATCCCTTCTCGAAACCCAGAGCTTTCCTTGCTTGCGTGAAGCTCATTTGGAGAGTTGGGTGCTCTCCCAGTTTAGCCAAAGAAAGGACATCCATTTATCCGCCCCTAAATGTTTGCTTTTTTCGTTTGCAATGCTGCTAAATAGTTGTGTTTCTCTATATTCTTTCTGTGAACTGTTCAGAACATTGTACATTGTAAACTCTACTACAACTACCAATAGCTTTATTATTATTATTATTATTATTATTATTATTATTATTATTATTATTATTATTATTATTACTGCTACTTCTACTACTTATAATAATGATGAAGATAATAATAATAATAATAATAATAGTAATAATAAAAAAAACTTGCATATGCAATATTTTATGGTCACACTGTGTCTTCTCTTGATATGATAATTAACTGTTGACTTAAATGTCATGATTGTGACCGTACTAATCAACAGTATATACTATATATATACTATATATATAGTATATAGTATATATATATAGTATATACTATATATACTACTATATTTCATAATTTCTCAGCAGTCTCAAGTACTCAATATATATTTCTTATCCTGGAGTGAGGCACCTCAAACCTCAACCCATAGTGTAATAAGGTTAAAAATGTGTTTTTATAATAATAGTAATAGGATTGAAAAATTAATTATGCAGGGAAGAGAAGACATCACATCATAATTTGTATGAAATAAGAAATAACATTAGATATGGCAGATTTCAGTGAGAATACACAATCTGAGCTGTATAGTCCTGCACAGGTTCAGTGTGGTTACTGCGTAGGTCAACCAATGCAGTGTGTGTGTGTGTGTGTGTGTGTGTGTGTGTGTGTGTGTGTGTGTGTGTGTGTGTGTGTGTGTGTGTGTGTGTGTGTGTGACTGGTAGCGTTTGTCATCAGTGCTGCAGCAGGTGATTTACTTGTCACCTCCCACTTTATTAACTGGCCTGCTCTGATTTACTGATGCTCATATCGATGTCAATTTAAAACGTCCAGTCTTGAGGAAAAACACATTAATAAACTCTGTAGATTGCGCATCATTTTTTATTTAACTGCAAAACTGCTCAGAGAGGCTTTGCATTCCGCATGGAACATTTTAGTTATATGCACATTTTGCATCGTATGCTTGTGTGTTATCTCTGTAGAGCTTTTGTACTCACACAATATTACTTGCAAGTGTAGTTTAGTTTCCAAATATTCAGCATTTTTTGGGGGAATCCTAGTGATATTCAATAAATGTGATAGAATCAGAATCAGAATCAGAATCAGAATGATTTATTTCCGCCAGGTGCATTTACATGTATGAGGAATATCTCATAGTGATTATTGGTGCGTATCTACAAAGGATTCGAATTTTGAAAAGCTTGAGAGCCTGAGGAAAAAAAATAGAACAATATTAAATAAAATAGAATAAAGACTAAAGTTTAAATTAATAAAAACATTTGCAACTATACACAAGCTGCCGAAAAATTAAAAACAGAAATAGTCAAATATATATAAAATTTACAGAATATACAAATGTGATTCTCTTCACAGGATAGGGTTAGGTGGTTTTTATATATACGGTACCTATATATATATATATATATATATATATATATATATATCAGCATGATGCTTGTGCAGCAGAATGCAGCTCACAGTCATTCCATGTAATAAATGTGATGCGGTGACATTTTTGTTTGGTGTTTTTTTTTTTTTTTTTCCATCTAATCTTCTGTGCCTGCTACTATCCTGGGCCCTGGGGCCCCTCTGGCATGTGCGTTAATCTACCAACGTCTTTATGGACCATATTTTGTTTTCCAATAACCCTCCACCCATACTTTATTCACACTGCTGTGACCAATTTATAGACTCCCCCCTGTCTTTAAGACGTAGATTTCAAACCGCACATAGCTCATTATCTATCACTAATCCTGCGATGGTGGAAGCGGGTGGACATTTATTCACTTGGCTGATGTGAACGTGTTATATATCAGACTTGTTCAGCCTTGTGGGTATGGACCAAGGCGAGGCGTCATAAATGATTTATTAAATGGTTGCTTCAGAGTGCTGTCCTCCATCCTTGGACGTGCACAAAAACATAAATTGCGCACATCTTATCTCGCTGAGAGGATATCGTTGACCAGAGGTGTGACTCGAGAGTTCCTCCTTTTCTATTTCACTTAAACAAGAGGGTAAGAAAGCAGGCGAAAGCTGATTTGATGAACACAGACCAGCTGGTATAAACAGCATGTATATGTAATTACTAAAATGTGCTGCACCAGTAAAATACTGACGACTCCTATAATTTGCAAGCGTTTTCTTGGGCTAGTGGATGTATTGGAATTGAGAATGCCGCTATGCAGACATCATTCATAAATGCACTTGGCAGGAATGCATTCTACAAGGTAGTAATAAAAATGCCCATTTAGAAAATTCTATACATTCAGTTGGCGCGTGAGTCAGAGGGGGCTAAAAAAAAAATAATAATACAATTATTCCCATACTGCTCCTACTGCATTGATTAACTCAATTCAGTATATAAAATAAAATTAATTTTACTTTCAAAATGCTTTAAATCACTTAGAGTGTTCAAATTAACAAATCTAATTATGTGCTCGAAACCATCTTTTGGGGGGGTAAAATTGAAACGCATGCTACAGTTACCAATCATAACAATACATCCGCGGTGCTGCGGCATTTACTTATTTGTCGAAATGCATCATTTAAAATGTTTTTCCTTTTTCACTGCCACA
The DNA here is from genome assembly GCF_960531495.2 of Zeus faber. Classification (NCBI taxonomy): domain Eukaryota; kingdom Metazoa; phylum Chordata; class Actinopteri; order Zeiformes; family Zeidae; genus Zeus; species Zeus faber. The sequence goes on along the minus strand of NC_137200.1, from coordinate 30,553,036 downwards.
ATAAGATTCTCCAACAGAGAACAACTCTTAGCCTCCAGTACTTTTGTATTCTTTAGTTATTTCAAAATGTACTATAGCACGCCATAATACATTGATTCCATAGTCACATGTATTTGACAAAAAAATTATATTTTAGCACCTGCAATTCCTAAAGTTCAAAGTTGCCTATTGGAGCTGATCAACTAAAACCTTATATCTAAAAGTATTGTCAGCAAAGCAACGTTCTGTGGCTGTTTCTTCTTTCAGTCCCAGCTAGAAGCATAGTGTTGGTGAGAATCTGCTTTGTGCATCTAAAAACACTGCCTTAGCCTTAGTTGAGCTTGGACGTAGCCAGAATATTAGAATAGAATAGAGTAGAACAGAATAAAAGTCTTGTCTTCCTGGGGAACTTTGGTTCTGTGGCGTGTTTGTGTTCTTAGCTTCTTCAGGGACCTCAAATACAGTCTGAACGAACCAATGTCCATCCATCCATCCATCCATCCATCCATCCATCCATCCATCCATTTTCCTCCGCTTATCCGGGGCCGGGTCGCGGTGGCAGCAGGCTAAGCAAGGAGCTCCATGCCCCCTTCTCCCCGGCAATGTTTTCCAGTTCCTCCTGGGGGACCCCGAGGCGTTCCCAGGCCAGCTGGGATATGTAATCCCTCCAGCGCATTCTGGGTCTACCCCGTGGTCTCCTACCAGTTGGACACGCCCGGAAAACCTTTCGACACGAAGGAGCAGCGGCTCTACTCCGAGCTCCCTCCGGATGTCTGAGCTCCTCACCCTATCTCTAAGGCTGATCCCAGCCACCCTACGGAGGAAACTCATTTCGGCCGCTTGTATTCGCGATTTCTTTCTTTCGGTCACTACCCAGAGCTCATGACCATAGGTGAGGGTTGTGATGTCGATGGACTGGTAATCTGAGAGCTTTGCCTTCCGGCTCAGCTTCCTCTTCACCACAACGGTCCGGTACAACGCCCGCATCACTGCTGACGCCGCACCGATCTGCCTGTCCATCTCACGCTCCATTTTGAACTCCTTCACTTGGGGCAGCAACTCGCTCCTGACCCGGAGGGAGCAATTCACCGTTTTCCGGCAGAGAACCATGACCTCAGACTTGGAGGTGCTGACTTTCATCCCGACCGCTTCACACTCGGCTGCAAACCGCCCCAGTGCGTGCTGGAGGGCGCGGTCTGATGAAGCCAACAAAACCACATCATCTGCAAAAAGCAGAGATGCAATTCTGAGGTTCCCAAACCAGACACTCTCCTCACCTCGGCTGTGCCTTGAGATCCTGTCCATGAATATCACAAACAGAATCGGGGACAATGGGCAACCACGGCGGAGTCCAACACCCACTGAGAACGTGTTTGACTTTGTGCCGAGAATGCGAACACAGCTTTCACTTTGGTTGTACAAGGCCCGGATGGCTCATACCAATGGCCCCGGTAACCCATACTCCGTCAGTACCCCCCACAGGATCCCCCAAGGGACACAGTCAAAAGCCTTTTCCAGGTCCACAAAACACATGTTGACTGGATGGGCAAACTCCCACGACCCCCCCAGCAACCCTGCAAGGGTAAAGAGCTGGTCCCCTATTCCACGTCCAGGACGGAATCCGCATTCCAGCACCCTGGAGTCAACTTTCCCGGGAGGCTGAGTAGTGTGATACGCCTATAATTGGGCACACCCTCCGGTCCCCCTTTCTAAAAATGGGAACCACCACCCCATTCTTCCACTCCACAGGAACTGTACCCGACATCCACGCGACACTGAAGAGGCGTGTCAGCCAAGACAGCCCAACAATGTCCAGAGCCTTCAGCATCTCAGGGCAAATCTCATCCACCCCCGGCGCCTTGCCACCGAGGAGTTTTTAAACTGCCTCAGAGACCTCTGCCAGGCATATGGACAAGTCTTCCCCCGAGTCTTCAGACTCTGCCTCTTCCCCTGAAGACGTATTGATCAGGTTCAGGAGTTCCTCAAAGTGCTCTTTCCACTTCCCGACAATATCCCCAGTCAGCAGTTCTCCTCCCCGGCTGAACACAGCCTGAGCACAGCCTGAGCCAAGCCCTGCTTTCCCTTTCTGAGGTGCCGAACAGTTTGCCGAGTCAGTCATGGTCTCCCGAGGCAACAGACAGGTACCGGCAGGCTAGTGGCTAAGGGCTGTGGCTTCGGCGGTCACTGAAGCAAAAACCCGGGTGTGGGGGGAGTTTGGGGAGGCTATGGAGAAGGACTTCCGGTTGGCCTCAAGGAAGTTCTGGCAAACGAACCAATGCATTCAATTTAAACCATCTGCACGGTGAAGGAGGGGAAGGTTGGCTGTGCAGCAATGTCTAGTGAGATTTCTTTTTGGGCCTTTGTAAATTCCAATCCTGATTTTCTAGAAACGAAAGGAAAAAGGGGGAATGGGACATGGGAGTTTGGAAAACACTCCATGTTTCCAAACTCTTTGGTTGATCTCTCAGTGACTTTCCAGGCCAGAGAAAGACAAAAAAATGTTCTTCACTTTTTTTTTCTTGTTTCCCCCCCAGAATAACGACTACAGCTGCTTGCATGATGGATCTGAGGAGGTATCCCCTAGATGAACAGAACTGCACCCTGGAAATTGAAAGCTGTAAGTAGACATCTACTCCATCCATCTATCGTTAACCCCTGTCACTCAACTGATGTGTGATCTGTTCAACCAACGTCCTTTGAGGTGATTATTATATCAACCTGGATTATATGGCTCCAGTGAGTTTAAGGATCCCATCCCGCTAAGATCCTTGTCTTTAGTGCATTGTTCTGGACCCATGTTCTCAGATGACATGATTAACAAAAACATTTCAACGTGCAGCCGTCCCACTGGTGTTGCATGTTCCACAGATGTTCACCGCGGAGCCCTTGAGGGAATCCACACAGATTGAGTTAGATGTGCTGGCTGATACATATTGATCAGTGTTCACTCTGAGCCTTATTCTTGAAGGGTCCAAGTTAAATAAACATTTTCAGAAACCTCAACTGACCAACCCCGTCATCTTGGACCTAATCACAGCGACCACATGTATTATTTCAATCAATAAAGCTTAACACGAGTAAACGTGACCCTAAATATCTGGTATTGAATATATCTAAACGATTTCCTTTTTAACCAACATCAATTGCTCCATGGTTACCGTCCAAATTGGCATAGCAACCACCGAGCGTGCCTGTAGCCTGAACGTGGATGGAAAAGATGAACCGTCGACAATGGAGATAAATCACCTGCACGGCAAGACCTGGAGATAAGAAGGAGTTCATTATGATTTTTGTTTACCGATTTTAACCGAAGCCGGGGTGAATTTCTCAATGCAAAGTATTTAACGGTGATATCATATGTCTACTGGTTGATTGGTGTGACTTCTATTCCAATAATATGCATATAATGTAGAGGGCCCCAAACGGTCAGTTCAAGAGCCTCTCTGAGTGAATAAACAGGTGAAGATGCAAGATTGATTCATGTTTGGGTTATTTCTAATTGGATCACATGTTAGATTTTTATTGAAATAAATTAACATTTATATTTAAAAAGCCGAGAAGTATGATTGAAAAAAGTGAGAAATTGGGCTCCTGGGGAAGGTGTTGTTAGGACACCTTTGAATCCAATCTGCCTTTATCAGGCCTATTCCAGTGCAGACTAAGTCAAGCTTTTATGTGAAGAATAAAAAATAGATATATTTTAGATGAATCACCGTTATGAGTTGTATTTTTTATGTTAATATTTGAGTTGGGCGAAAAAAGGACGGACAGCATACAGTATATAATATAAATATAGATAAGTATAAACAAACAGGTATAAATAAAGTTTGCTACAGTAGATTATGTGATTCAAGTTCCAAGGAAGTATTTGGGGTTTTTTTCCTTTCATGTCTATGAATAGCTGATGAGGACACTGCTCTGACACTGGTACAGGACAAAAACACAGCCAGAGTTGTGGAGGAAATTAAAAACCAGCGAGTTCTTTGCTTTACTGAGGGCTTGGTCAGATCTGACATGTTACTAACAAAGTTACTGAATACAAACCACGTGGAAGTTGGAATTGGTTGCTCAATATAAGAAATAAAGAATCAAATCAGATAACTCTCACATTCATTTTGCATTGCTTACTTGTTCAGTAATTCTACATTTCAAATTGACATTAAATTAAGGGACTAGTAATCAAAAAAAAGTCAAAAATTGAATATAAAACAAAATCATTGTCATTCCAACAAAAGCATTTGTAATATATGTAGTTTTCACTAAAATTTAATATATTTCCATCTGTAAAAAATATTAAAACTCATTAATAATGGAATGAATGGAGTCACGCTGTGCTGCAGTCAAAAGGTTTTTGCATTAACAACAGTGTAAGTACAGTACACAGGGGGCGTGTTCTGTTGAAAATCGGAGCTCTTGTCTCGTCTTATCTTGTCTGACAAATGGTTTGTTTTGTCCAATTCTTCTGGGATTCATTTGGGACACATTGTGTTTATTGTGCTTTCCTTCTCACCGGGGCTCCCTGGCCGCCGGACACAGACGGTTACACCACGGACGACATCGTGTTCTTCTGGCAGGGAGGCGACAGCGCCGTGACGGGGGTGGACAAGCTGGAGTTACCGCAGTTCTCCATTGTAGATATCCGCCTGGTGTCCAGAGAAGTCAGGTTTACGACAGGTACGTTCAAAACAAACTGCTCTGAATGCGTCGCTCGAAGTGTACTCAGAGCCCAAAAACACAAAGAAAAACACTTTTTCTGTAAAAATGTAGGTGCTGCAGCATCCCAAGGTTCTTGCTCGGCCAAGTTTCTTTGTATTTAAACCAAAATGAGAAACGGTCTGTTCTCAAAGTCACCCAAAAGTGGCACGATTGCATGAAAATGTTTTGAATCGGGAACAAGTTGACATCTGATAACGAAAAACACCGCCACAGTGATCAGGAGTATGGCAGCTCAGATGACACCTATAAAAACATATCTTACACAAAGTGTACGGCTGTGTGCATTTGGGCAAGGTGGCCTTGATTTGAAGATTTGTTTTCATCCTCACATTATTACCACAGATGCAATAAAAAAAAACTTTTGTCAATACCTTGACAGAAATGTGGTCCATGCAGAGCGGGCTGTTCCTGCTGCATGGGACGCAGGATGCACCGCGGCTGAAGAGTGTGAAAATCCATAAAGTACAATAAAAAACTGGAATTTATCAGTAATTCCATTTGAGTGGAATCAAATGAGATGGAGATTCACCGTGTTCAGCATTAATGCGCTGCCCTTTATTATCACGTCAATGGTTTTATGAATAGCCTTTATGAAATATGCACTGTATGTAATAAATCATAGGTCATTCATTATAGAACTGAACATACTGTACATGGCTTGTTTTGCACTCCAAGGTTCTGCGGTTATGATTATAAATAAAAAATGCACAGTGAGTGCAATAATTTACCGTAGCTAACAACTGCGTACATTTTCTTTATCTATGTAGTGTTGAGACATGCATTCCAACTAAACACTTCTTAAATGCCCTTTTGGTTATGTTTAGAGGACAGAAAAAGTGCAAAGAAAAAGCAGAGCTGCTCTCTATGACAACTCTCAGAGGGACGCGGAGCTGCCTGCTGAGATAGGGGTTGCAGAAAAATCTGCCGTGTTTGCGACTTTCTGCCATGTTTAATTGGAATCGAACTTGTCCCTGGAAAGGAATCCATCGCTTTGGGGAAATTAAGTGCTCCATCTGAACAAATGGAGAAATGACTACCCTGCGCATTGTCAAAGTGCAGACTTTGGAACTCTTTAGGTTTTGCCAACATTTTCCCTCTTTTTCATTTTCATGTGTTTTCTCTGCCTTACTCTCACTCCATGGTATAACTCTGCTCCCTCTCCTTGAAGGTTCATATCCCAGGCTATCGCTGAGTTTCAGAATTAAGAGGAACATCGGCTATTTCATCCTGCAGACATACATGCCCTCAATCCTGATCACCATCCTCTCCTGGGTTTCCTTCTGGATCAATTACGATGCCTCTGCAGCTCGGGTGGCGCTGGGTAAGAGCAGGACTTCAGATGTGTTGCTAAATTGTGCTTGCAAAGGGTTAGGGTTAAAGTGGTCATTTGTCAGATTATCATGTAAAAGAAATATCTGTATTTTTAGCTGGCACTCTTTAGCCACTCAATCTATTTGTGTTGTGGGTTTGCTCCTCTATATGCTGTGTCCATTGTTGGTGGCGGGGTCCGCCTTTCCAGCAGGAAGTGAAAAACAGCCATTTGATAAACATTCCCAAACATTCACATCAAAGAACAGCACCAGCATGATTTTTCCAGTTACTTTTCAGGTACAAGTTACATTGTTTCTGGAAAGTAACTGGAAAAATCTTGGGAAATACCAACCAAATAGGGGAAGCACAACAGCAGGATGAATTGGGTGTCACAAGAAGCCGTTAGGCTTGGGCCCATATCGTGATATTTGCCACCATATGGGATATTTTCACATTATCAAAATATCGCCGCCTCCGTCCGTGGAATCACGCGGAGCAACGGACAGAGCTCGTTCCCTTGCGCACACAGAGAGGATGTGCAGTGTGTGGACGTATCCGCGCAGCAGTGCAATAGCGAGGAAGCAGGTGGAGGATTTGGACATGGTGGCGCATGCGGCATAGATGGTGATTAAGTTGCAGCTCCGGCGGCACGGACGGTGCGCTCGCCAGTGATGAGTTGCCCGCGATCGGCGCGCCAAAACAGTGTTTTTATTTTAGATTTAGGTTATTTTATTTTACGTCTCCATATGGAACCAAACCGTGAGTAATGGTGATACGTTCCCTGTGACTCTCTCTCCCCGATCACCCCCTCTCCATGCGTTAAGCGCAGAAAATAATAGAAAATATAAAATAATCAAGTCCTGTTCCTCCGTGCCCCATCCCCACACTGTTTTTATTTATTTTATTTGGAGGAACGGGGCTCGGCGAATGGGGATTCACACATATAAAAATATATTTATGATTCCCCATGTTATCCCTGAGCATTTTGTAAGCTTCTATCTGTTTTGCTGAGCGGGAGATCCTTTCGTCCACAGCTGGCGGCCCATTCTCTCCAAAGAAAACAAATACAAAGTGTTTTTGTTGTAGATGTATTTGTGGTAATTGACACCAAAAAGAGGCGTATGCAAAATGATAGAAGAACCAAACTTTGTTGAGCTTGGAAAGACCTCCGATCTTGAATCCGTCCATGACAGACGTACGACGGCCTTCAGATGTCCTGGCTGATTCATGGCCTGATAATGTAGACCCTTCTTTCCTGACCACACCTCCAAAAGCCAGCAAACCAAAATCAGGTCACTTACATTTAACATCCTACTTATGCTAAATATCCTCTACACCTGTTCTTTTGAGCAGAAACCTGCCACTTTCAGAAAGCCACTCTTTTTTGAGCGGGGTACAGCCCAGTTAAAGTTACACTCACAGTTAAATTGTTATTTAAATTCCTCTTCTTTGTGAGACCGTTCTCTTTGGAGGCCCTTGTTTTTGAAAGAACCCCCCCCTATAAAAAACAGACTTTTGCAAAATAAAATATTTCTCCTTTGCGAAGTTGAGGACGGAGAAAATCCCTCTGCTGAAAACTTTGGGTTCAAGTCAAGCTGTAGCCCCGAACATATACGATATATCGACGCTTAATGTATGGGTGGAGTGACACCGTCATTCCAGCTCGGAGTCAGATCAGTCCCAGAATTAACGTCCTACTCACCGAAGGAGACCACGTCTCTCTGCCAACAGAATTCAAAATCCCAAAACTGACCAACCACCTGGATATCTGGAGTCTGGACTCGAGCGCTCGACCCCTGCTAACTGGAACATTCCATATGTGCTGTTTGCAAAGATCCATACAATCTCTCCAGGAAATCATGTTTTGCAATCTCAATCTCAAAAATTCAACCAATCTCTTGCAATTTTTCAACTCACTGTATGTTTAATGAAAGTTGATTTGATACTTATTTACTGGAGCTGAAGTTAAAGCGCAGTATTTAATTGTTTTTGTGACTTGAACCCCATGGTTCTTTGTTTAGAAAATACAAGGTCTAGGTAGGCCCACTAAAATATTTCCAGCTGGTTCAGTGATACGTATAAGCAGAATGCGTATTTTCATAGGAAGTGATTACATACGACTCTTTCTTCATTCAAATTTTTTGTCTGAAATTTTTGCCACTTCTCATAATTTTATGGCAAAACACACATTTAACTTCCAGAAAAGATGCATAAAATGAAAGCATATTTGATTGCAACAAATATCGGGTTGGGACGTAAAAAACGTCCCAACCCTCACCATCTACGTCCCATCCCTCACCATCTACGTCCCATCCCTCACCATCTACGTCCCATCCCTCACCATCTACGTCCCATCCCTCACCATCTACGTCCAATCCCTCACCATCTACGTCCCATCCCTCACCATCTACGTCCCAACCCTCACCATCTACGTCCCATCCCTCACCATCTACGTCCCAACCCTCACCATCTACGTCCCAACCCTCACCTATGGTCATGAGCTCTGGGTAGTGACCAAAAGAACGAGATTGCAAATTAGTTGAATGAGCCGAAATGAGTTTCCTCCGTAGGGTGGCTGGGCTCAGCCTTAGAGATAGGGTGAGGAGCTCAGACATCCGGAGGGAGCTCGGAGTAGAGCCGCTGCTCCTTCGCGTCGAAAGGAGCCAGTTGAGGTGGTTGGGGCATCTGATCAGGATGCCTCCTGGGCGCCTTCCCTTGGAGGTTTTCCGGGCACGTCCAACTGGTAGGAGACCACGGGGTAGACCCAGAACACGCTGGAGGGATTACATATCCCAGCTGGCCTGGGAACGCCTCGGGGTCCCCCAGGAGGACTGGAAAACGTTGCCGGGGAGAAGGGGGCCTGGAGCTCCTTGCTCAGCCTGCTCCCACCGCGACCCGGCCCCGGATAAGCGGAGGAAAATGGATGGATGGATGGATGGATGGATGGATGGATTGATGGATGGATGGATGGATGGATGGATGGATTGATGGATTGATGGATTGATGGATGGATGGATGGATGGATGGATGGATGGATGGATGGATGGATGGATGGATGGATGGATGGATGCATGGTTGCAACAATCCCAAGCAAACTCTGCACAGGACCAACGAGTGAATCAAAGTAACGTGGCGTGGTGCAATGACTGGGCTCTTACATGTAACTTGAGGTGTTAGCCTTCCGTTGCCTGGCTGGATGTCTCATCAATGACTGTTTTTGTTTTTGTGTGTGCTATACTTAGGTGTTACAACGGTGCTCACCATGACAACAATTAACACCCACCTAAGGGAGACTCTCCCTAAGATCCCGTATGTGAAAGCCATCGACGTCTACCTCATGGGCTGTTTTGTGTTTGTGTTCCTGGCCCTGCTTGAATATGCCTTTGTAAATTACGTGTTCTTTGGCCGGGGCCCCCAGCAACAGAAGAAAATCAATGAGCGGCTGAACAAAGCCAACAACGAGCGCCCGAGATACGAAGAGAAGCGCCTGAGGGAACAGGTTTGCATCTTCATCTGCCGCCTCTCTTCTCTTACTCTCCATCTCTGTCAATCACAGCTCAACTGTAAAACAACTAGTTTTTTCATACCAAATACCTTCGCTGGTCGATGAGTTGAAAGACTGACACTGCGTTCCCAAATAAGCAAACTGATGCCATCACAGCCAGATACACATCCACCACCCGTCATCCATTGCTTCTCCCTGCAGCACCGACCGCTGCTTTACTCAGCGTACAAACCCATCCGGCCCAAAAGTGGTGTAAACATTCTCATTTCTTATTTAGGTTGTTGTCTACATTTATGCTGCAGGCTTGATTCATTCTTGCTCTGCTACCTTGGTTTTGTTACATGATCTTTGTGTTTGTAATTCCAACTTTTAAATGAATTGGGCCATGAAAAAAATGTGAAACGTAAGAAGATGAATTCCCGATGTTCAATCGTGGATACTAAAAAGATCAGAATGAATGAAGCCCCTTGTTTTTGTGTGTAAGGTTTCCAATGCTGTGCTTATTCAGAGCTGTTCCTGTAAAAAAAAAAAGTAATGTAATGTGTTGAGCATTTTGTGATTTTAGAAAAATGTGCTTATTTGCCAGTATTTGATAGCCGTTTTTTAATGTTCTCTTCATTTTTCTTTCACATTGCAAGGACTCCATTTCCGTGCCGTTTCAAACCAACACCTTCAGGTCATATACACAGCGGAGAAATCTGTATCTCGAGGAACAAAGAAAAGTTGGGGTACATGTATTTAGAAATCATATCAGCTGTAGGACAGTGGTCAAAACAAAGCCACGTGATAATAACATAAGATAAAAGGCTTTCCACATACTTTCTGTCACTGTTTTATAATAAGTTCAAGAACTAGTTTCAGATTTCTCGACAGTAAAATTTGAGCTTGTTATTTTAAGTCTGAGGCATGCAATGCAAGAAATGACATTTCATATCATCCCTGCATGGTGCTTTACGGGGGGGGAGGGGCTCCCGGATAAAGAATTGATAAGGGGGAGAAATAAGGGTGGAAATAAATAAAATAACAGGAATAATTGGGTTTGGGGGCAGGGGGGGGTTCTCCAGCACTCTAGCCGCCCAGGACACTGAAATGCTCTTCCCTCTTCCCGCCAGGTGGACGCCTACGGGAACATCCTCCTCACCACGCTGGAGATGAACAACGAGGTGATGCCTTCTGACGTGGGGAGCAGCGTCAGTGACTCTCGGAATTCCGTCATGTCCTTCGACAGCTCCGGGGTCCAGTTCCGGAAGCCCATGGCTCCCCGAGACGGCTTCAGCCACCACTCCCTGGACCGGAGCGCCATGCGGAGCCGGGCCAACTGTCGGCTACGACGACGCTCGTCCAAGCTCAAGTTGAAAATCCCGAATCTGGCCGATGTCAGCACCATTGACAAGTGGTCCCGGGTCATTTTCCCCATCACCTTTGGATTTTTCAACCTAATCTACTGGTTGTACTATGTGAATTGATGTGCATCCCACTAGGAATCATGGGCCATATTTTGAGAGCACATTAAATTGGCTTTGATACAGTTCCAAAATATGTATACACATATACAAGTTGAACATATGTATATGCATATTTCTATATATTATATTTATATATACACATGTGAAATCCGAAGGACCTTTCTGCTGTACAAAGTATTAATAGGATGACTTGAATGTTTAAGAATAATTGTGAGAGAAGAATTTCAACGCTTTGAGTTTTCTTTTTTCCCCAAACAAACAAACAAACAAACAAACAAACAAACAAACAAACAAACATCAGATCCCGTTACAGAGGGAGGGGGGTGTTGGAACTAAAGACTGCATGATATTTTTGCAAAAAAAAAAGAGGAAAAAAAGGAAGTGAAAGCTCTGGAGAGAGGAAAAAAGATGTCTCAGAGTCCCATCGACTTTTTATTGACACAGTTCTTATTGTAACCAGATCCTCTGTCGCTGCTGACGGGAGATCAGTGCTGTGTTCAGCGGAGCAGGAGCCTGGAGACCCCGACCTCCCCCCCAACCATGCACCCACATACACACACACACACACACATACACACACACACACACACACACACACACACACACACACACACACACAAACACGCATACACCCACACACACACACCCACACACACACACACACTTGCGTGCACGCGGCCGTCGCCCCTGGACGGCCGCGTGCACGGAGCTCTCTGGTTCTACTATGTACAGCAACCTTGTTTGGATTCTGTGTCGTTCTTGGCTTATTTGAAGTGATATCGTTCTCTTTACCAGACGTCAGCTCCGGCTTCACCGTCCTGGATTTTTTTCCAAGGTCTTGATGTGGATGTGGATTTTTAAAGGCCGCCGCGCTCCTGCCCAGAGTCAACACGCAACGCAAACTTCTGCTTGGTTCTTCTCTCTTCTCACGTTCATTTTTTTAAGAACAGGTCCTGGGAAGGGGGGACGAGGGGGACGGGCGGGGACGAGGGGGACGGGCGGGGACGAGGGGGACGGGCGGGGACGGGCGGGGGTGAGGGGGACGGGAGGGGACGAGGGGGACGGGCGGAGACGAGGGGGACGGGCGGGGACGAGGGGGACGGGCGGGGATGAGGGGGACGGGCAAGGACGGGCGGGGGTGAAGGGGACGGGCGGGGACGTGGGGGACGGGCGGAGACGAGGGGGACGGGCGGGGACGAGGCGGACGGGCGGGGATGAGGGGGACGGGCAAGGACGGGCGGGGGTGAAGGGGACGGGCGGGGACGAGGGGGACGGGCGGAGACGAGGGGGACAGACTGGGACGAGGGGGACAGACTGGGACGAGGGGGACAGGCAGGGACGGGTGGAGACGATGGGACGGGCTGGGACAAGGGGGACGGGTGGGGATGAGGGGGACAGGCAGGGACGGGCGGGGGTGAGGGGGACAGGCGGGGACGGGGGGGACGGCAAGTGGGGAGTATTTTTCATGATGGCTAAAAACAAATGCTGATTATTGTAGATATGATTTTGTCTTGAAAAAAAACTACTGTGATTTCAGAGTCAGAACATGTTCTAGATCTAGGGCATTATTAGCGATTTAAGAGTCAAAGGTAAACATTACTCATTTTGATTGTTTGACGAGGAAAAAACAAAAAAAGAGAAAATAGACATTCTGTACATTTTATCATTCATTATTGTCATGGGCATAGTTTGAAAGTTTATCTGTGCTGTTTATTTTCATTTACTTTATTTTTTTTCCTCTTATGGATCTACGTACGTGCTCTTTTGAGTCATGGATGTCACGTCCTGCTTTGTGTTTGAAAGGGAAGTGGAACGCTCCGCAGAGCACTTACAAAGCGCAGATGTCCCAAAAACGCTGGGTTTCCACGGTTCAACTCACAATCTCGGCTCGACCGGATGTCATGGGGCGAGCCGCCGTCGTTGGCGTCCCGATGGCGGAGGTAAATTTAAGAAATTGCGATGCGGGTTATTAAATTCCAAAGGGAAGCTGAGCTGCAGCGGGGGGGGGGGGGGTGGGTTCAATCTGGCAAACTCAAACGACTCAATAAATCCGGCCCCACAAACGCAGAGTCTCCGAGGTTGAGACCCTCAGAGATCCGCTGCATCAGCACGTCATTCAGACAAATGAGTAACACAGCGAGTCTGGGATCCAAACTGGACGTGTGATGAATAGCCATGATTTAAAATGACGAGCAGAAGGCACTACATTACATTTATCTGTTTGGCCCCCCACACCCCCCAGGAGCCTGTTTTTAATATAGTGCTTCAGGAGGATCTGATCAGATCAGATCAGGTCAGATGAGATCAGATCAGAGTCAAGTCATAACTGGACGTGTTCAAGGGTTCGCAGACACGTTCTATGGGTCCCTCAGAGGCCAGAAAATGGACAAAAAAACAATAGTTTCTAAATAAGAGCCCCACAGTTTGTAGAGGGGTTTACAATCACAGTGGCTAAGGCGTCTGAATCAGGGATATTCAGGCACATATTGTGCATTTCATAATGATTACCAGTGTGACCGCACATCCCCATCATCATCCTCATCCTCGTCATCATCATCATCATCATCATCATCATCATCATCATCATCATCATCATCATCATTTCCGCTGACTCTGCTGTAGCAACGTCTGATCATTCAAAATGAATAAGGATTTTACTTATTAGATGAAAAAAAAAAACACTTTTGTCATCAAATAATGTAATGTATTTGGGAGGAGGGAAAAAAAACGTTGTTTTGTTTTTGGATATTTTCTGTGAAAAAAAAAACACCTCATCCTGGCTCAGACCTTAACATTTGCTCAAACAGTTTGAACGCAATATGATTTAACCCCGTGAAGCGTCGATTCAAACTCTGATAACCAGATGCCACCGTTTGGCCCGGGGGGCTTGTGGAAGACATATTGGAAGCAAAAGTGTTGTTTCAGCCGGAAGGAGTGGAACCGGCGTCGAAGGGATGAGAGGCCCGATCCGCCGTCCCCTCGACGCACCGGCGCCGTTTAGAGGCTGAGAGAACACGTCCGCGGCTTGACAGACGTGCTCTCTCAGGCGCGCCCCTCCCGCCCCCGGCGGTTTTATCGGGATTCTCCATCCAGAAAGAAACGCGGCCCGTGCACACGCTCGCCAGGAAGCCGCCGCTCATCTCACTTGAAACGCGCTTTTTTTTCCTTTTCTCGGACGTGGAATCGGGCACATCGATCCTAAAAAAGCTGTGAGGATTTTCTGTTTCGTGCTTTAAGTTTTAGAATTATCGCTTGTACGACGTTTGTTTTCAACACATATTTTCAAGGAGTAGAGGAGAAAAAAAAAACTGTTGAACTGATTTCAATGTGAATTTTCTTGCCTCTAGTGTATATGTGTAATTACATGTGAATTGTACTGTAAATATGATATCTTTCACTTAATAGTTCTTAATGCATGAACCGAAACATGGCAGTTCGTAATACCAGCTAGCCTCACTGCTAATGGCATGGACAGCTTCTCTAGCATTGGCATACTTCTGCAAACGAAACCTCAAAAAAACAAAAAATGAAACACAAGATATACACGGTGTGAAGGCGAAACAATGGGAAAACACCAACGTGAAAGTTGTCTCTCGGCCACGGTCTCTGGCGGCTCTGTGCGGGGTGTGGGTTTGCGTTTTTCTCGGCATTGGTTCGTTTTTGCCTCGAGGGCTAAAGTTAACGCTAATCAGCACTTTGCGTCAGCCAATGAGAGCATCTCTTCGTCGCGTGTTCACAAATGGCGTCCGAGATACGACGACGCTGCGGTCTCGAAAGAAAATCAATCTCAAGGTCACTTCATCTCACGTGGGACCTTAAAACGCTTGAAATGAGCGCCGACGGCCCGGGGAGGGAGGGAGAGGTAAACAACACAAAATACACGATGTGAGATGATTTCACTTTTATCTTTTTCCAACGTGAATCTGTTTTGTTTTTTTGTTTTTTTTTCCAGATTTTCATTGAATTTCCAAAATAATTTGAACAGGTTAGTCCTTTATGATGCTTGTTTCAAGATAAAAGCGCCTGTTTAAATATTAAAGAAAAAAAAAAACTACCATTCATACAAGTGAAATCTTCTCACCCGATTTTTTATCCAGTTACGAGAAAAAACAAAAGTATTTCAGGACTGCTTGTGAGACTAAAGGACTCATTAAGATTGATATTTCTCATAGTGTCCTCACCACAATAATCAAAATTATTTCATATGATATGCACTTGATTATTATTAGACATGCTTTGACTATATACTTTCTATGAAAAGGAACATTCTAGATGATTCCTTAATGGGGTGCAGCTTAAAGCGCTGAGCCCAGAGGTTCTAGAAAGCGAGAAATGAAGTTACCTGCAGCAGCCCCTGCTGTCAGGCGACGCCCATGCTGTGTTGCTCTTGGAGGCTTATGGCTCCAGTGGAGCTCCTCAGTCGGTCAAAAGAAGAAGTGTGAACGTCAATGAAACTAAAGAAAGAAAGAAAGTTGGGAAGAACCGCCCCAACCTTGTCATCCCGACGGTAGACCAAAGATTTGGAAAAACGCCGGCGTGGGCAGTTAAACTCTACGGCATCTAGAGGGCGGCAGAACGGGGCGTCGTCTTCGGAGTCGTACTTTGGGATCGCGGCATT
This sequence comes from Zeus faber, assembly GCF_960531495.2. NCBI lineage: Eukaryota > Metazoa > Chordata > Actinopteri > Zeiformes > Zeidae > Zeus > Zeus faber. The sequence goes on along the minus strand of NC_137200.1, from coordinate 30,537,441 downwards.
TTTATACCGAGTCGTTCCCGATGTTGACCCAAGGTCACCGTTTTGCTCCATCCGAAGTCTGAGTAAAGGCTTGAATGGGCGGCAGAGATATCCGCCGTCGTTTAAACAAGTGCAACTCGTCTCCAAAAGTCCGAACAAAATCAACCTTGGCAAACGCTTTCCCTTCCCTCGTCTGTTTGCTCAACAGAGCTGGAAGCGAAGCGGCCGAAGGGCGCAGAGAATTCAAGCGATACCGATGCAAAGTCGAAGCGTGCTGCTGGTGGTCACCATCGTCACCATTAGCTTTTTCAAGTAGGTGACTGACTTGTGCCTTGTCGATGAGCGGTAGATTCACGGAAATGACACAAACCCAAACAGGAATAAGAAAACTAACGTTAAAGTCCGTGTCAGGGAGCGATGCCAGACCCGCCCGCACGTCGACACAGAGCTGACAGACTCCTCTGCTGTCGGAAGGATTTTGGTCGGCGCTTTTCATTATTTCGTACGTACCTTGTAGGTTTTGTTTTGCATGACTTAAGTTTTGGAAGGATTTATTTTCCTATTTTTCTATTCCTCACCATCCGTTTCATCTCCACAGCCAGGAAGGAGAAAAAAAAAAAAAAAAAAAAAAGCAAACAAAGAAGATCCAGTGTTTACATGCTCAAGTTGCACTTGTTTTACAGCCAGCTCCATATGATCTTGTGAAACAAACTGTAATTGAAACTGGGGGAGGAGGAGAAAGAGGAGGAAAAAGAAACGTACATAGAACGTACATCATATGATTCGCGTGAATCGTGAACATGTACCGCTGTAAAATGTAGTTATTGTATATCACACAATTTGGGATAAAATGCACCAAGTGCATGTGTTGATTTTGTCAGGTTCAGCATAAGCATCGAACATGAACGGCCCTTCGGCCGCTGAGGATTCAGAGGACGCTCGTGAGCGTCTGAACGTCAGCCATGAGAGTGCACGCAGAGTGGCTGTTCCAGCATTTTCACTTCAACACGGCGCCTCTGGTTATGGTCTGTTGTGGAGTTACCGTGCGGAGGTGGTCACTGGTCCCCAGTTCCACACCAGTACACCTCCCTCGTACAGTACACCAGTACGCCTTCAACAGGGAGAACGCAGCTCTCCAGAGCAGCAGGCGGAAGCCATGTTCAAATTCTTTACAATTGGCAAAAAGAAAGAAAACATCTCTCTCATCTCTTTTGCTCATTTATTTTCTTCAGTTCTATGTTCATTTCTGAGTTTTTCGTATTTGTTGCATTTGTTATTGATTGTTGGATTATTACTGTTGTTGTTGTTTTATCATGAGAAAGAAAATGTAACTCATCAGATATACTGGCACTGGAAGAAGAAATGCATTTGGTTTCTGTACTGTAATTGTTTTGTTAACATTGGGCGCTTATTTGATTCCGTCGTTTAATACGGTGTTTGGTTTCACTCCGAGTGCCAAAACTCGTGGAATCAACTTTTGTGTAGTATGGAGTTGTATTTTCTTTTCTGTCAGTGCAATTTAATGTTATAGTGTCAATCAGCTTTTTTAGGTGTTTGAACAAAATGTGTTTTTTACAAATACAAGGTGTTCAAGTATGTGGTATAAAAGGGTTATCATTCAAACAACAGATTTTTACAAAATAAAGGCTTATACAGTAAACAATGCCAATGTCTTTTCATTTGCCCTTTGAGGACTAATACAGCACGTTGTTTCATTTGACCCTCTTGATCTGTTTTAGACATATTAGTCCCCAAAAGGTAAATAGCCTACCTACTATGTTACAAAACAAGAGAGTAAAATCAGGTATTTAACAAGTTGTTGTCAGAGCGCTCACCTCCTCGTTGGTGTCTTGCTTGGGCTGTTGGACACAAGGCAGCCCGCTCATGAAATTAAAAAGAAAATCAGCAGTGTCTGCTTTTGAATTTTAATTTCAAATCATTGCGCGTTTATGAGAATATACCTCCTTTCATACCCTATTTCCTGAATAAAGACACAAAGTGACTCCTGCTGAAAAGTGTAATATTTGCCACTTTTTCAACTCAGGCATTTAAAAGCTTCCGGTGAGGCAGGCTGCTACCACACCTGGAGATCCAAGTCAATACCATGAAAACCCCAAATATATAACACTTCCTTTCTCTGAATGTTATTTGTCTGTTAATGTCTGAACCGCTGCAAATGTGGAAAAAAGTGTGAAAAAGAGGAGCAATGACATCATCATCAACCTCCCAATCCACAAGAATGGGATTGAGGACGGTGGAAGGCTGCTGGAGCGTTCTGCCCCTCGTGACTCCGTGATGCGCGTCTCTTTAAATGAAATGAAGTCAACAGAACTGGACATAGTTCAACTACTACCACGTACACCCCCGTGTGTGTGTGTGTGTGTGTGTGTGTGTGTGTGTGTGTGTGTGTGTGTGTGTGTGTGTGTGTGTGTGTGTGTGTGTGTGTGTGTGTGTGTGTGTGTGTGTGTGTGTGTGTGTGTGTGTGTGTATATACTGAATATATATAATTTTTAAATAGTTTTTCTGTTGGAACTGGACAAGTGCAGTCTTTGAACCACCCTAGCCACAGTGCAGTGGCGTAACATGATGGTGACAGGCCCCAGTGCAAATCATTTTTTGGACCCTTTTGGCCGCTCTAGGCAATAGACAGGACATCTGAAATAAAAAAAATAGTTTTTTGGGGGGAGGAAGAGGGACGCACAGCGGAGTGCAGTTTGCAGCCAGCCCATCCCTGGCGCGGCAATGGGATGGGTCCCTAGTGGCCACTGGGCCCCTGTGCAGCTGCACCGGTCGCACTATCGATAGTTACACCACTGCCATAGCGTGCGATGGCTATGCACGTATTTCTATACCAGGAAAAATCATCACAAGTTTCTGTCTTTGGGTTGAACTCAACTTCAAATCAGTTTATTCATAACACAGGATTCAGCTGCTGATTTCTTGAATAAAAGAGAGTTTCTAAACCTGGTGTTTCCAGTCTAATAGGCAGCAAGATGCTCACTCTGCCTCCATCTTGACATGAGGAGCCCACACAGCGTACATTCAATGAAAACCCGCTCCAGATCACTTCTTTCTTGAGACATTGCTATTAAGCTATAAATGATGCAGGGTGGAGAGCATGTGGCTGCAGCAGCAGAATGAACAACTTCTATCATGTGATGTTATACATGTGCACAAGCGCATGGGAGAGCATGTTTTTAGGATTTTTCTAAATTGATCCTGGCTGTTCGTAGCTTTCAGTGTTTGTATTTCCCAGTCTTAGTTGTGTACGGCGGCTACGATTTACTATGAGATTGTATAGCTGTTGTTGGAGTCTCTACCCACAGGTAGAGGGTTTCGGGAGGGAGATGGAGTCTTTCTGGGGGTGGGGCGCCGACATGGCCAGAGTTCTATGAATAACCCTAAACGAAAAGGCTCGCTGGCCAGAAGGAGAGCAGACAATAATAGGAATCATCTGCGGTTCTGTTTCTCCGTGGTCGCGTCCTGCCCCACGCCATCCCCGCTCCAAGACAAACAACACGTACTGTGAGTAGATGCTCGCGAGCTGCCCCCCTACGTCCACAGGTTGTGTCCTGGATTTCCTGCCTCGCCGCTCTCTGACTGGGACCTCCACATTTTAGGCTTCTTCGCTGACTACACGGCAAAGTGAGCTCTGCAAAGTAGGAGCAGAGCTCACCCGTACATGATACCAGATCAGATCGTGTCTTATCAGCTGAAATGTCCAATCTCTAGGCTACAACTGCCGTGAGTTCCTAGGTTCCTTCGTCCACATTAGGTCATAAGGAATGACTGGAATGATTGTAATATACTCTATATGTACAGTATATGCATTGACCCCGGGAAGTACAGAATCAAAATATATTCATTCAAATCCAAACTTTCATTTCATTACCACAGGAAAGCATGACATTATAATTGTATTTTTATTTACATTTTTATTATATTTTGATTATTCATTATTATTATTATTATTATTATTATTATTATTATTATTAACATTTGTTTCATTTCCTACACACTTGCAGATGTAGAAACTCCATTACTTCCTTATGTATATCTAAGATAGATCGATAGATAGATAGAAAGAGATTGTACCCGTGAAGCTTAGCCAGTATGAGAGATAAGCACAACAATGTATATGCATCTGGGCATACCTTCCATTTGGACTCCTCCCTGTCTTTTGCTCTGTCTTTATTTCCACGGTCAGGCACTCTAGACTGGAGTGCATAGCTCTGTTAGGAAGATGGATGTGGAGCCACTGAAGTATCTCGGCAGATTGTGCCCTCCATTTCCGTGTTCTATTGTCAGCACTCCATATAAAAACATCAAATATTGAAAGGGCACATTAACATGGGTCAGAAATTGATGGCTGCTTCTATGTGGGAGGAAAAAAGAGAAGCAAACGGTCAAAACGAAGAAGACGCTTTAGCTTCATTGCTTATGCTTTGTGAGTGCCTCTACCGTGGAGCTGTTCTAGATCGGTTGTTTGGGATGGTCCTACGCAGTAAGACGGATCAGAATCAGAATCAGAATCTGCTCTGCATATTTACATATGCTGGGAATTTGTTCTGGTGAGATTTGGTGTTTCACTGCATTTAGTGTCATGACCATAGGCATAAAAAAATCTAATAAAAAAAATAAAAAAAATCTCAGTCTGAAAAAATGGAGAATAAAAGTAGAATAAAAAAGTGATGTATATAATTACAATTAAAATGAATATATACAAATACCTAATAATTGCAAAAAATGTAGAAAACAGAAATAGCCAGATATATAGAAAAATAGAACAGAAAAAAATCCAAATCCAATGTATCATTCAATTTATATGGTTAACTTAAAAATGGCTTACATTTATAAAATCTATAGTCCTGAGGTGTCCTTTAACGTGGAATGGAGAAGTTAAGATACACGTTTTAAATTGAGAAACCGAAAGAGAAATCCAGTGACTCATGAGTGAGTGTTTTAAGTGCAGAAATAACAGCAGAGCTAACACTCTGCATAAGGACTTAAAAAACGAACCAAAAAAAAACCTCCACAATCTTATTTCATCCATTAAATTCACGTAGTGGTGGCATCGCCCACCGTCCCTTCAGGAGCTCCTTTGCACTTCCAGGATGTCCGTGGACGTCGGGATGGGACTCCTGTTGAAGGGTTGAGCAGGAGTGAAGAGATTAAGAGCCAGAACATAATGTGTGTGATGAAATATTAAGACGCAGCTCAATGTAATCACCGCTGAACACCAGGTCCAACCTTGGCTGTGGCAAGCGTGTGGAGCTGGAAGTGTGTGTGTGTGTGTGTGTGTGTGTGTGTGTGAGAGGCACTTATTTCAAGATGGGACAATTGTAAAATGTTTTGGCCACAGAAAATGTTCCTTACATCACAACGGAGTCATTGGGTTGACATTAAAATCCAATTTTTGAGCTGAATGAATATATTTTACAAATGTAAAATTCTTCCAGTGTAATTATCCCCAATCAGTGCATCGACCGAACCCTTGAACAACAGAATCAAATAGTAACTCATGTAAATCTCATCTCAGGCAAGGAGGGTGGTGTAAAAGGCAGGTGGAAAACAGGCAAGAGCACTCAAATGCACGACTAGGAGACTGGAACTTGGATAAAAGAAAAGGGTCTTTACTTGAACAGGATGGGTACACAGGCAGACAGTCAGCGGAGCAAACAGTCCGACAGGGAGAAGGCAAAGGCGAGGTCCAGGAAACAGAGCAAGGAATCAAAGAGACCGGGAGCACGAGAAACTGGGGGGAACGCGGCCGGACCCTTTGACACATGGTACAAAGACGAGCTGGCACAGAGAGAGGGGAACACACCGAATAAATACACAAGGGAGGGACGGTAAAGTCATCAGGGCAGGGAAGACAATCACACAGGCAGCAAACAAAAAACACAGGAAGTGAAGACGCTAGGGAGCAGGGCGAGACATCACAGGTGGCATTTTTGAAATACCACTTAATAAATCTTTGTGATTTTGG
>NC_137200.1:30496473-30526473 GCF_960531495.2 Zeus faber | reverse complement strand
GTCTGCGGGTTGAGGGACGGCTGGGTTTCGTCATGGAGACCTGGCAACCCTGCCCATGTCGAGTTTAGCACGGGCGTGTCCCAGAGAGCCACGCCCACGGCGATGGCCCCCTGCAGCGGCCATGCTGCTCCACCTGCACCTGCACCTGCACCTCCACCTGCACTCACTACGACGAATGGATGGACGGATTTCCTATGTCAGAGTGAAAGACGCGTCTCACCGAATGAAGGCCCTTGTGCTTACCCAAACGGAAGTATTGGCAGCCAGAATAAAATCAGAGAACTAAATACTGAAGTACCTTAAATATCAGCTACTTTAAGACCTTACTTCCAGTAGTATTACTATGAGTGACTTTCACTTTTACCAGAGTAGATTTTAGGTACTTCTTCCACAACTGCTTGCCACAAACTATAACATCGGCAGGGCTCATTTTGGAGTACGAGCATTGAAACTAGTTGAATTCTACCTGGATTTCCAATCTTCTCTGTATTCTGTATCCCCTCACCAGAAAGTACTGAAGGAATTCTACCAGAGTGTTTTGAAAACCATGTCATGTGCTTTGCTTGTGGTGCGTTGCTCTGGCTTGTTTTCAGGCCTTGCATTCAAAATAAAATTGCATAGAAAATGTTGTTGTTGTTTTATTATTTTCATGTTATTTGACTTCACTATTTATTTTATTTCATTATTCTTTTTATTCTCCATTTTTCTTTTCAGACTGTTAAACTTTTTATTTGAATTTTTATGATAATTGTCTGTAGAGAAATGCACCAAACTTCCCCCACAACAAATTGCTCGTATATGAAAATGTATCTGGTAAATAAAACTCATTCTAATGATTTTAAAGTTGGTACATATAGTGTATATATATTTTTGGACAGTACAATACTATATTAATACACAGAGATGATTTAGTGAATTTTATACTTTTTTTTTTTCCTCAGCCTGTCGAGATTTTGTCTTTAATGCAAATCGTCTGTGACTACGCACCAATAATAAAAATCACCATGACACGTTCCTCCTACATGTAAGGTGCAGCTGGTGGAGTAAGCCCCGCCCTCATTGTGAGTTCAGGGTGAAAGACTCCACAGCGTCAACCTGTCACGTAGCAGGTTCACCCTCAACCATCTCCACCCTCTGGGTCCCGGCAGACTCCACATTATCTCTCCATTCCCTGATGAAACATCTCCACGTTGTTAATCATATATATGTCGTCTTGGTGTAATCAGACACTCTTTAATCACAGAGCTCTGCGTTGCCAGCGCACACCCCGCTGCGTGGGGGGGGAACAACCCCCACACCCAAAGAAAAGAAAAAAAAGAAAAGGAGACGGAGGTGAAACCGCAGTTAATGAGAAAGCAGCACCAGGGAGTGGACTCCCAGGAGATAAGCTGAGCGTGAGTGTGCTCTGGCTCACACTTCCTCCAGGCGCCTGATAAAGGCCACGTGAAGATTAAGTTGCATTAATTTATTTCCCGACACGTTGACCCAGAACGACTCACACGGGGGACGGAGGGGTGAGCAGCAGCTGGAGCATTTCTTCTTAAACACACCAGAAAACAAAAAAAAAAACCCTCCCGTTATCTTCAGCGTTGTATCATTTTGGGGCGTCCTGCTCGGCGGTGGCTGCTCGACAGTTTGAAACACAGACCAGAGGCTCGACTTTGTTGGCGGCCGCCGCGCCTCCCTCGCCATCGCTCCTTGTCGAGCGAACCTTTAAAAGACACGGAATCCAAAAGCAAAGGCCTGAAAATAAACAAAAGCATGCACACCCAGTCCGGCAAACATGGGTATGCAAACAGTGTGTTATCTACACGCACAGTATCGTTCAGCTCACCAACGAAATGTTCCCTCTCACTTGGTGCTGGTGCGAGTGGAAGCCTGTGAGCCAAGCAGCCAGGAGCCCCAACTTTGGAAGCTTTTTGATCGTGAGCGTGGAAGTGGAAGATGGCCTCCCTGCTGAGTTTAGTGCTGCTGATGAGCCTTACAGGTACAATAACTAGTCAAATACTAGTCAAATACTAGTCAATTACTAGTCAATTACTAGTCAAGTGCCGGTCTCTATATATAATTTAAGCTGTTGCTGGGTTTTTTTGGGGTTTTTTTTGTCACAAATCCATCTTTTCTTTGTCTAGGGTGCGTGGAACTTATTTCGGTCAACACTCCCCAGGGGTTTATCAACGTGACGGTGGGTGGAGGCGTCCTCCTCCAGTGCACCTTCACAACCACCCAGGACCCCGCCGGCCTCACCATCCAGTGGACCTTTGTCTCCAAGTCCTCCCTGAGTCCGCAGCAGGTAGGCAGGCTGCTCCGCGCCCTCGTCACCCCGTCCAAACGCCCAAAAACGACATTTCATCCTGCTGCTCCACAACACTCAACCCACAGCTGCACGACCAATGGGAGTGGTTTGCTGTGGGATCCCACAAAGCTTTTCCTGACATTGTCAGGGGCTCATTTGTTGGCTACTCCTCCGGTTTGGCGCTACCTTCGTGGAGTCGTTGTTCTCACTTCATTCACATGAAGGAAATATGATGGAACCAACCTGTTCCCCAAACATCCTCCTAACTCACATCTGGCCTTGACGGCCTGGTCGCCCTTTGGTTTCTGTTTGGGGACACGCCCTGCTAAGACAACAAAGGCCGTGATTCAGGAAATACAGATATATACACGTATATATATATATATATATATAAACATACATATATATATATATATATATACTGTATATATATTTATATATATATATACCCCAGGTATAAACCAAAATGAATGAGCATTTTACCTAGATTATTTTAGTGGTTAAACCTGTATGGTCAAATATCCCTGATAAAGTCCCTGATTTGTACCTGGATTTGACATCAGAGCAATACTGTCATTTTTCGGAGAGTTACACACCATTTTGAGCTCTCTCATTGTTCTGTTAATTCTGTAGGATGTACATTAGTACATTTGTTCATTGAATAAAATAGATGCATTTTTAGTTTGTGCTCCTCAGTGTTTGATAGAGGGGGTCAGATGAGTCCTAATATTCAACTAAATGAGAGTTGAATTGTGGACTAACTGGAAGGGCCTTTCTCACTCGCGCCTTAAAACAGTGTCAGACTTGCCCTCGTCTTGGTTGAAAAAACCTGATTCCCAGGAGGAAGATTAGAGCTGATGATGGGATGTGGCCTCCAGGTCGACCTTGATAATAGAGGAAATGGATGATCTGGACTAAGAGCAGCAGCAGCAGCAGACACAAGGAGCCGACTCTTCCTTCATCACTTCCTCGTCTACAACTCATTCATCTCCAATGAAGCAGCGTCTTGGAAAGGCCTTCTTCCATTCTGGGTTCATTTCAGTAGGATTAGTTTAGTCTTGATTTACATGAAACCCCGGCCCTGAGTGTTTTTGTGCCTGGGTTCAGGTGTACTACTACCAGTCGGGGAAGGATGTGATCACCGCTTCCTACCAGGGCAGGGTCCAGCCTCCGTCCTCCCCCAGCAAGACCCAAAACGCCTCCATCTTCATCAGCGACATGCAGCCGTCCGACAGCGGAGTCTACAGCTGTGAGGTTCACAACTTCCCTGACGTACAAGGAAAGACTGAAGGAAACATCATGGTCAACGTGCTCGGTAAAGCCTTGGACACAAAATGACATCAGTCATGATCTGCAGACAGCAAGTTTTCTTTGTGAAGGAAATGGTTTGAACTATATATGCAAACACAATAGCAATACAACAAAGTTACTAATTACGAGTTGTAGTAAGTAATATTACTGTGAGTAATAAGTAATATTAATTTTACTAGTAATTAATAACTTTGTTTTGTTACCTTTATTGTAATTTGAAATTGTAATCCTACCAAAAATGCAGCATGCTAGATTAGAATGGCCTCATGAACAAAACAAATAGGCTTCAAGCAGACATTAGGGAACGGAAAATAATAATAATATTATTATTATTATTATTATTATTATTATTATTATTATTATTATTATTATAACAATAATAATAATCATACAAATAACAATGACAACAATAAAAATGATAATATCAATAATAATAATTATAACAATACCAATAATAATCACATGATTCTTGGATACAGTGAATTGAAAGCGTATGCATATATTACCAATAAACCTTTAAAGACCATAAAGTGAGGACACTGTAAAAGGTGCAATACGATGCCATCTAAGACATAAAGTGAAATGCCTGTAAACGTTTAGGTTTTTCTTTTTCTTTCAAATGAGGTCAAAGCAAAAGGCCGTGAAGAAACTAAAATATGAGGGTGCTGACGTTTTAACTCTAAGAACATTATATCAAACACTATAACACAAATAAACACGCTACGGCGATGACCTCGAATTATTACAGAATCACATGCCGTCTGAATCCCCTCATTCAGAGTTACCACGACAACCTTGGGAGGCCTCAGCATCCACAGTAGTTTCCATGGCAACTGTAGCGGTTTCCTTAGTGTCAGTATTGGAAATTAGGAACGAGCTGTGACTGAATCCTTGCGCTGCGTTCACAACACAACACATAACGTACGCAGTGTGACTGCAGGACACGGCCATTTCAACCTGCTCCACCTGCAAAGAGAAACACAACACGTCAAGTCGGTGCAGAGACCAGTCACTCATCACGTTTCTCCGTCGCTCGTCTAGTTGTGAATTTCCACAAGGTTCTGTTTTCACATAAATATCTGTGGTAATGAGTGTCATGTTTGAATTTTTACTCCATTAATACGCAAACATACAAAGTCTGACTGGCTTAAAATACATCCACCTCTCTACCAATCCACCTACACATCCATCCACCCACCTGGTTGTCCCTCCACAGCCAAACATGCACACGTCACAAAACTGATTTTTGTTATGACATGATTTACATCTCACGGTTTTATTTTCCTCAGATGATGATTCACCTTGAGTTTCCGTAATTACATTTTAATTTCTTCTTTTTGCCCACGTCTCAGAGAAGCCCTCTGCTCCTTTCTGCGCCGTGCACGGGAACCCGGAGTCGGGCCACCTGGTGACGCTCACCTGCCACAGCGAGCGTGGGAGCCCCAGCCCCACCTACACCTGGATCCGGCTGGACCAGAACGGGAGCAGGAGGCCGGTGATGGGACGAGGTGAGCGGCCCACCCGCCAAAAAAATGTTTCCCCTCCTTCCCGTATCCTCTGCTATTACATATTTGTCACACAGAACGATTTAAGATCTTTAGACAAAGTGCAATAACACACAAAGGGAACCTGAGTGGACATAAAAACGTGCCAAATTATTATTTCATTAATTTAATGACAAACGCTTTCCAACGCCCATACCAGCAATGTGAAGGAGTAACAAGTGAGTAAGTGTTTGCTTAGCCCAGTGCTTCCTGTAACTCATGTCATCAGTCTTTCACATCGCTATGTCGGTATTTCAGCCCACTCCTCTTGGCAGAGCTTCATTCAATACATTGGTCGGTTTTGGAGCATAGATAATCAGGAAGGGGAAAATACCTTTTCACGGTACAGTACTTCTGCTGTTGCATACTTGTCACGGTGAATGTTTTCAGATCTCTAGACAAAATGTCATATTGGACAAAGGGAACCCGGGTAAACACACAAACAACACATTTTGAATGATTATTTCATTTATACAAGGTTTTTATTTATCGCTAAACTCAACCAAAATGAGAAAAGAAAATGACAAAAAGGAAAGAATAAATGAAAGATCTGAACCCAGTCTGTGTGCAGTAATAGAGGTCATCGGGAAGGGGGAAGAGTGCTTTTTCACGCCACTCTATGTGTACTTGGTGCAACTGTGTTTGGTATGTTTGCATTATCTGTATTTATTCCTCATTCTCAGCCACCACAACTGGGATACTCCGAATCCAAAAACTCTCCCAGTTTGAATTCGGAGAGTATGAGTGCAGTGCTACCAATGCTGTGGGCTTCTCCACTTGCACGCTGGAACTGAGTCCCGGTAAGGCCACTTCTGCTGTCTCTCTCAACCAATCTTACATTCCTCTATTAAATCAAAACAGAACAAAGCGTGTGGCATGTGTCCTTCGTACAGAAACGGGAGATGGCATAGTGGCCGGTGCAGTGATCGGTGCGCTGCTCGGCTGTGTTCTCATCATCCTGGTCGTGTGGTTCATCGCGCATAAAGTGAAGAAGCACAAATACTCAGCAGTCAAGGCGCCAGAGACGAACGAGATGAAGTGAGTTTTACGTTCCGCTGTCTTTGCACTGCGTGTTAAAAAAAACAAAAGAACAAAAAGGCCACAGCATGCAACCGTCAACTCTTCCTCCCTGCGCCGCGCAGGAGCAGCCTCCGGGGGGCGCCAGACGCTCCGGGCCACATGGCTGCTGAGGAGGAGGCGGCTCGAGCTTAGAAGACACGAGACGCTGTGTGTTCAAAGAGGTCCAGCGGCCGGTCATGGCTTTGGAAGTGAAGGGACATTAGTCAAGTTCCATTATATGATGTCTTTTTTTCACAAGAGGAGGAGCCGTTTTTTGTTGTTGTTGTTTTGCATTGGCAGTCATTTATTTTGCATTTCATATTCAAAGTGAGACTCACACGCTGATGATGACAAATAAAAAAAAAAATCAATTGGACTTCAGATTGTTGTTAGATGTCATTTGCTGGAAATCAAATATAAAACCCCTCAAAATTAACCTAAAATCACTTCAAGAGTCAAAAATACATAACATACAGTCATACATACATATATATATATTGTTACATTTGATTAAGTTACTAAATGAGAAGGTAATGTTCCTTCAATCACTTTAAGCATTTTGAGTTGTTGTTTTTTTCTGGTTAAGGCTACTGCCACCTCATGCTTTAACATTGATTATTTTGCTGCTGCTTGATGGTGCTTAAGTTGTACAATTCCATTGATCTTATGATTTTTTTTTTTTTCAAATTCCAAATTGATTAAAGATTCGTTAGAGATTTGACACCAACTTCCGTCTTGTTTGATTCTCATTTATCATTTTCTATCGTTGAGGGTTTTTCCCATACAGTAAAGCATGTCGGATTTAGGACATAAGGACATTAAATTGATGACAAACCTAGATAACTTGAAGGTCAAACACATCATTTCACGGATGTGCACAGTAAGCATGTATAGTACACGCAGGAATGTTGTTGATTTGTTGTGTTGCTGATTCAGCAATAGCATTAACTAAACTAAATCACTTCATTGATTCCCGGGAGGAAATTTGGGTGTTACCGCAGGAGTTGACAGAACAGTGCAAGTCAAAAAATAAAAATAAAAATAAAAAGCCTCCATGTGCAGTATGGACGTTGGTCACGGCTGCAGACCGAAGGAGAAGGCCTTGTTCAGAACATCGTCTCTGGTCAGGTAACAGCCACACACCTGCCTCAGGCCCGTGAACGACTCCCTCCCATGCATGACACGCCAGTTGTCAATGAAGAGAACCTAAAATAAAATATATATTTTTTTTTTTAAGTAGGTTCAAGGAATAAGAAAAGTTTGCATTTGGAGATTTATAACAGGGAAGAAAAAAAAACATTGTCTTACTTTTCCAGGCGTCATTTTCACCCAAAGCTCATTCTCTGGTCGGCGTAACTCTGTGGTCAGCTCCCGATGAGCTTCATACCAACGCCTGGCGACATCGTGGGGAACGGTGTTGAGCGCCGTACGGTCGTAGTTGTTGTACCTGTGACAAGGGGAAAAGAGAATAAGGAATTCCTGTTCTACTTTCCACAGATGCCCGGAATTCCGCCAAAATACAAATCCCCGGATAAATGTGACGTTTCCAAATGTACGGAAGTTTATGGAAGCGTGCAGGGGAGGCAAGAGCTTTTTGCGACGTAGCTGGCCATCATTCAACCGAATTCTGCTTCATAGTGCAGGATAATAGGCAACAGAGCAAAGATTTTATATATACATATAAGTTATATAGTACAGCAACATCTTATTTTATAAAAAAAACGAGTCAAACATTTCAACTCAACAGCTCATATCCCTGCGACTGACTCCAGATCATTTTAATAACTACATGATGCATGTGAAGAAGCCTTATTATCCAAGCATGCAAAAGGTTTCATCACAGTGATTGTGCAATAACGTGCATGGAAACAGAAACCTGTTGTTGTGCTGGAAAATGTCACGTTACAACCGGGAGCACGATGCACGTTTAAAGAAAGTACATTCACAAGGAGAAATGCATCTTCCTTGTGCTGAGATGAAGTGACGATGGATCCGTGCCCTGGCAGCTCGCAGGGTGTGCAGTGAAAGCGTTTCCACAATTCCACTTATTTATGAAAAAATAAACAAGGGAAATAAGCCTTTGTGTTGCAAGATCAAAATTGCACGGATTTCTAAATCATCAGTTCAAGACAGAATACCAACTCTGGGTTCATCAGAACAACTTTCACCCCGTTCATAGCGATGAAGGATTCTACTTTCTTTGGATGTGGTCCAAGACCAAAACCAAAACCAGTCGATTTTACAACCCTTTGTTGATTTGAGGGAGTTGGTTTAATGCACGGCGAGCGAGGTTGGACTTCCAGTGATGAGTTATTTATTTTACGTTTGCGGGTTGAAGATTCACCCGCCCGCTCGCTCTTTTGCCGGAGTGGCTTCGACCTCAGTGGCATTTAAAAGAGCTGCTACCCACAAATCCTTTGCGAGTCTTGTATCTCTATTAGTCGGCCATAATAATAAGCGCAGTTCTACATATTTCTGACATTTGTGGTGGTGAACGGGCCGGTGGTGTGTCCTGGCAGAACCAAAAAAAAAAAAAAAAAAAAAAAGGGAAAGTTGAACCGGAGTTGGACACTGTTAAAACCTACAGCGTCCCCGTGTGGTCAAGGGGGTTACAAGCCACAAGGACATTCCTCACTCACTTCCTTTTTCTATTCCATTCGATCTAAAATACACACAGACATTTACCGTGGCATTCAGAACATACATCTATCTGAATGTGCTTTACTCAAACATCTTGAGTATTGCTCGTACTTTTTTACTTGTTAGCAATTTCATGCTGAGATGGTTTACTGAAAATGATAATAATTACTGAACCGCGCTTTGAAAGGAAACACCTTCTTTGTTCTTCTGTAACAGTAACATTTAAAAGAACATGGAGGTCCATGTTTTCATCATACGATTTATCATACTTTGTTGAGCAATAACATAAAAGTTTTTAATAAAAAAGTACGCTTTTGCGGATATATACATATATATATGAAACCTTGTATACAATTATTTAATAAAGAATGTATAATGTAGGATTTATTTACAATGAGTATTCATCAATATTAGTCTGAGCTACTTCATTTACCCTCCTGTGCCCCTTGCAGTATCGTGAGGAACCTCTAGGTTCACACTTTGTGAACAAATGTATATTGAGTCACACCATATATAAAAAATAATTACTATACATATACCATTGAAAAAGAGAGCGTCGTTGTACCTGATCATGTAAACTTCATTGTTCCAGGGGTACGCATTCAGCACGGGGCCGACGCCCGTCATGTGCTGCTGGTGGCTCTCGGACTTTTCCAGGTATTCGTGCCTGATGGGCACGCGTGCAAGCAGCTCAAAGCTTTCAGTAGACTGCTTGAGGACCTGGTGTGCGGAATAGAATCCATCCACAAGCAACGTCCTCCCTCCAGTCCCCTCGTGCTTCAGACAGTGAAACACCTGGACGCTGCGTTCAGGACGGACGGAATCACATCAGTGTATGTGCAAGGAGTGAAGACAGGAGAACTCAAAATATCGATAGTGTTGCTGTCGGAAAATCTAAAAAGGGGAAAAGTGCAATGGCCGCAGACACAAAAACACACTTTCCACTTTATCTCTTTATGTACGTATAAACTGCCCCCTAAAAATGCCGTGTGTATGAGCACAAACCCGCAAGGCTCCTGGAAGTAGGCGGTGTCCGTATGACGGTCCAGAGCCTCCGTGGTGTAGGCCAGGTCCTCTCTCGATAAATCTGAAGTGAAGCTCCACATTCTCCCGTACATCGTCTCCCTAGTGCATAGATAACAAATGTAACCTGTAAGACAACTTTATGACTTCATTGAAGCAGGGGAATCTGTATTTTCTTACATTTCACTGGAACATTTCAAGTTTCTGACAAAGATATTAATTTAATACGACTCTAGACTTGATTCAAAACTGCAGGATGGGTAGAAAGGACAAATGTCATCAACGCCTCTGCTCATCATTGATTTTGTTGACTTCCAACTGAAGTGCCTATGTTAAAATTTCTGTTAAAAGTTGGAAACATCCCCGATGACATCATCCCTAAAAAGATCAAAGTAGTCCCATGTTTACCGAAGGCCAGTACCTGATGATGCTGACCCTTTGGGTGACTTCCTCTGTGGCCTCCACCGAGGCCGGGACATCGTCCACAAAAGCGATCCCGTAGAGCAGAAAGTTCCGAACAAATTTTTTCAGTTCACGATCGCAGGTCATGAACTTGTCCCAGCGTGCAGACGGCACAACTGAGCTTGTGTAGATGTCAGAGTTCCAAAGGACACGAGGCTGTACGGTCCTCTGCCTTTGTCCTTCGTAGCTGTTCTCTGCCAGCCAGCTCAGGCTGTACCTTGACACGTGGCCATCCGGCCCTGGGAACAGGAATGGAAAGCAAACACGTCCATCAGAGCAGGGCTTCATCTCTCCCTCCCAGACTGGGACCGGCGCCTATTTGATCGGATCCGGCACCTCTGCACAAGCTGTGGCTCGAGCTGCGACCTCCGCGTTCCCTGTTTCTCCAAACAAAACAAATAGAAATAGGGCTGTGCCCGACTCAGAATTTTGTCAGTCGAATCGGATTCGCACCCGTCTCCCCTCCGACGCTACAGACGATGTGCTACCCAGTGACGGGGTGCCCACCATCGGCGCACCAGAACGGTGTGTTTTCAATGTAAGTCTCCTTACGGAAAGAAACACGTGGGTATGGAATGAAACCGTGCGTAACGGGACACTTTCTCCGTGACTCCGTCCCCAGGCACCCTCTCCATGCGCGGAAAATAATTTTAGTCTACAAGTCGTGCCCCATTCCTCCGTGCACGGCGATCAGGGCGCACGGAGAGCTGTGTTTGTGTTTGCGATCACACATATGAAAATATATTTATGAGTATTTTATTTATAATTCCCCATTGAAATGTTATCCCTGTGCATTTTGTAAGCTTCTATCTGTTTTATCCTCTTATATTAACATAATTGATCATGTGCATTTCTCTCTCACAGTAATATTACCGTAGTCGTTACCTCTGCCTCTGATCCACGTTTGAGCATTTTGCTTTCAGACTAATGCAGAAAGAAGCCTCCGATCCATCACGTATTCCACGTGCTGATTAGCACTGTGTGCAGTGTGTGCCATCTGGAAGGAGGTTCAGAGTCCCACAACACAGAGAGAACATATACTATAATTTATCTATATCACTAAACCAACCTACCAACCAACAATCAGCCTGTTCGTTTTTTTTGTTACATTTTCGTTCAATGTTGGGCCTGTAGTGCTCTGTCCTGGACTGTGTAATGTCCATTGCACTGCACCACTAAACCCTGTAAAATACATCCATAAAATACTTTAAGTTTATGTAATGTTAAGTAGCAGCTGTTACTGATAAGGAAAAGCTTAGTGTTTGAGATTCACTCAAAAATTGCTGCACAAAAATATATTACAAAAGGTTATTAAAAAAAGAAAAAATCCTATTCTATATATATATATAAATATAAAAAAATATATATATATACTGTATATACATACACTTCTCACAAAAAGTTTGGGATATTTGGCTTTCCGGTGAAATTTATGGAAAATGTAAAAGGTTCACGCTACAGTGATATGATGTGATGAAAGTAGAGCATTTAAGTAGAAGATACAATAGTGATTTCCTCATCTCAAACAATTTATTGAAACAAAGGCCAACAACAGTGGTGGGTTTACCACAACAACAAATGTCAACGTCTCAATAACTTGTCATGTGACCTTGAGCATCAGTTACAGCTTGACAAGGACGTCTCATGCTGTTCACAAGTCGACTTATTGTCTGCTGAGGCCTGGCCCCCCACTCTTCTTGACGGGGGCCCTCAGGTCATTGAGGTTCTGGGGTACAGAGTTAGGAGCCTCTACACGGCCACTCAGCTGATCCCATAGGTTTTCTATGGGATTCAGGTCTGGAGAAAGTGCAGGCCACTCCATTTGAGGTGCCCCAGTCTCCAGCAGCCGTTCCCTAATGATGCCACCTCCATGAGCTGGAGCGTTGTCGTCCATGAAGATGAAATGAGGCCTGTGTTGTTCATGCAGGGGCACAATGACTGGATGAATGATGTCATTCAGGTAGTATGGGCTTGTCACTGTACCATTCACAAAGTGTAGGACAGTTCTGTATTGACCAGACACACCTGCCCACACTGTAACACCACCACCACCAAAGGCTCGCAGGTTGCGGTTCCTCAGGGCACTGTTCACAATGAAGCGCTCATCAGTGTGGGATGTGGCCAAAGGACGTCCACTTCTATGTCTTTCTGTGACTCTTCCAGTCTCTGTATCTCTGTTGCAAGCTGCTGATGACACTCTGTGACACTCTAGGCTCAGTGGCCACTTCCCTCTGACAACATCCTGTTTGAAGCCTCGCCAGGTGAGGTGCTGTTGATCAGTTGTTAGGTGGGGTCTTGTTCTCATGATGTCAACATGTGAACAGCATGATGAAGAGGACTTTAAATACCAACTCTAATTGAACCAGGACATTTATTGGTCCATTCAAGGATGAAACACCTGTTGTGAATTTTTCCGTTCAGCTCCTTGTTGGAGAACAGCAAGTTGTGCGAAAAGTACTGAAACATTGAACAGTTGGACATGTGCATTCAGAAGTTTAGAGAAGGTCAAATGAAGTTCATCTGTAAAGGTTATAGTGCATTTTAGGTTCATCCTGAAATTTCACCCGAAAGCCGAATATCCCGAACTTTTTGTGAGTAGAGAGTGTGTGTATGTGTGGGTGTGTGTGTGTGTGTGTGTGTGTGTATATATATATATACACACACACACACACACACACACACACACACACACACACATTTTTATTTTATTATTGAGTTTTATATTTTTCTGTGAATCAAGTTGTTAAATGGTCTGGTGAGTCACAGATGAACCCAGCGTCTCTGTGCAACAGACAGTTACAGCTGATAGCCGCCTCTGTTTTTGATTACTCATAATGTTTGCACAGTGAATTTGTGCTTTAATGATCATTGGAGCCTTGGGTACTTTGCCATTTTGTAATTGTAAAAGGTGAGTCGATGCCTCGCCCCCAGCAAACTAAATATACCTGGGGTACAAATGAAGTAACCTGAACCCTCACTTGAACCTGAACCTGAACGCCTTGATATCTGTTATTAAGCTTTAACTTTATTTCCCCGTTAGTATTAAACTATACTAATGATAATACATTTTATTTATATCGTGCTTCTCTCAATACTCAGACACTTTAAATTTAAATCACATAAATAATAGACAATGCATGAGTCAAAACTACAGAGAGATAAAAGTTAAGATACTGAGACCCTCATAAAATAGCAATTCTAAAACGGTTGCCACATACAGTCGGCACTTCTTTTTTAAATGATGATGGCCTTTTGATAATGAACGCCTTAACATCAAATACATATTGCTGTCTGATGTTTCTATGCTTTTCCAGGTACATGTGGGTGGTGACTCTTGCAGAAGTCATGATGATTAGGTGTTTGTTAAGCTGGTTCTCCATAGAGGGGGATCGGTGTTGGTCATGTAGAACAGAATCACTGAGCTCTGGTCGTCCCACAGGTGGTTCCAAATGACAGAGTTATGCAAAACAGTTCTTGATGATTAAAAGTGGCTTTTCAGGTTAAGAAGTTGAGCTCCACCTTAGATGCACTCTGTCTTGGATGCAATGGCATACAAGTATTTACATTTAGCAGACGCTTTTATCCAAAGCGACTTACAATTATTCAAACAGCGACGGACGCAGCCATCAGGAGCAATTAGGGGGTTAAGTGTCTTGCTCAAGGACACTACAGCATGCTAGCAGGAGGAGCCTGGAATCGAACCAGCAAGCTTTAGATTACTAGACCACCAGCTCTACCTCCTGAGCTACCCACCCCTAGTGTGGGTAGCCTAGTACTCTGTGTCGTATGCCCAGCCTGCTGGCAGCACAGGTTGAAAAGAAGAATAAATAAAAAGATAATGAACAGCTTGCTCAGCGGAAATCATCTGCCCTCTGGTTAATCATAGCAATGATATGTGCACAACTGAGAGAAGTGCAGGAAGTTTCTAACCCTGCAGTCAGTTCTAACAATATCCATAATGGAGAGCAAAAGTGTGACTAACCCTAGTCACTCAGTCTCGAAGTGGTGAAACGAGTTTAAATAAAACAGTTTTGTTTCAGCCTGTTTGTCAACGAAAGTAGAGTAGTGGTAGAATATTTCATTTTCATGGTCAGTTTAATTTGACATTTTTTGATTTATTGATAAAAAAAGGAGAAAACAATGAAAATATGACCAAGCCATAGCTCCATCTTTAAATAAGATATAGTATTAAAAGTACTGCAAGCTTCATTTTATGTGAGAAGGCTTAACAACCCATAGGGCAAATCCCCTTAGGAAAGTTCACAGAGCCGAGGAAAGGTGACTTTAGTACTTTGGCCTCGATGTGATTACTTGTGCGACATACTGCATGTATTATTTTCATGTGACTCATACCGCTTGTACATCATAATTAGCTGTATATATGTGTTTGGGTTTTTTTAAACACGGGTAAACCCGCTAAAAATAAGCGATTGACGCCTTTCCCACTGTAGACGAGTACGCCTTTCATCGTTTTTTAGTCACGTTCCACGTCATGAACGCGCTGGGAAAGGGGTGTGTCATGTTTCCAGTGGGAGATTGGGAGAAAGCAACAGTGGAAAGCAGCATGAAGTATCCATGCCCGCACCGGCAGCGGCCAATGCCTGGTGCACGGAAAGCAGGCTGCTGAGCAGGTGCTCCGGCTCCTTTGGCAGCAGGTGGCTGAAGTGGCCCCCACAGAGCGGCCCCCACAGAGCGGCCCCCACACTCAAAACATTTCATGTTAACTTCAATAACTTCTGCTTTTGGATTCTAAATTGGATATGAAATGATCTAACGATACATGGATATTCCTGACTATTTACACGCCAATGTCCGAAAAAGGGAGCGAAAATTAGCACGGTGTCGGTGTTGTTAGGGTGTCGCGTTTCCATCACCGCCGATCGGCGCTGGAGCCGATAAATAACCGTGACTACTGCAGTCGTTTGTCGGAATGAATGGCAAATGTAACCTTTGCCGCTAAGAATAAAAGCCAGATGTTAAGTGTTTTTTTCTCCAGTAGAACAAGGGTACAACGTGCATTTCCAACCATACATGGACACATTTTTACTTTATTTAAATTGTCTTGGTTTGTTATAGAGAAGGGCTAACACTAAATACCCATATATCCCATATTGCATCTTTATGACTTGCAGCGTGTACAAGTGAAATCCAACCCCTGGTTTTGCCCTCAAGGTTATTTTGGTGGAAATATGTAATATAATGATAATAATGCATTCACTTTTCTGCCAACGTCTATATTTGCCTCAATTACATTCAATGTAAGTTTGATAAAAGTCTGTTTGAAAAGCTCAACAGTTCTTTAACAGTGTCTTCTGTCCTCGGCACCCCCCTACGCCCGACTGCATTCATAGCCTTCAACCCACTGCCTCACATGTGAGCACCAGGTGGCCGTCATCCAGTCTGCTGTGGGTTGGACGGATGCTGAGGTTTATACTCGCTGTGTCTAAGATCCTCTGGTTTGTCTTGAAGTCGTAGCAAGAGGCCGAGCGGCAGTGGTCCCGCAGCCACACATAGTCAAAGTGCATCAGCTTGCCCCCAAAGTTGAGCTCTGGAAATGCAAAGGAAATCACAGCAGTCATAACACCACCGTGCATTACCCACATCATAGAAATGTAATTATTTCTTATTAACTCTTGTTGCACACTTATTATGGTAACAGTACATTTAGACCTATAATGTATAGTATGCATAATGTTGTTATCAAAAAATGCATTAAACACTATACGCAGTACTTAGTACTTAGTCCCTGCCATAGCCTTTTAATTTATATATTTAATGTGCATAAGGCACATTTCGTATATATAGTTTTTAATGATATATATATATATATATATATGGATGGCCATAAATAAGTAAATAGGCAAAGAAATAAAAACTTACCAAAACAATCATCGCTCGGCCTGGTGGTTGCGTGGTGCCTCTTCGCCACGTCGCCGCACCGTGCCGGTGTCTTTCCGAGGCGGCGGGACGGAGCAGGTGTCACGGTACCGGCCGCACGGAGCAGCGCTCGAGCCATAGCGGCCTGAACGGAATCACGCTGGCGTCACTGAGCTCCGTGACGTCACTGAGCGGGCGCACGCCGCGGGAACGAGCGTCCCCGCGGCGTGCGCCCGCTCAGTGACGTCACGCAGGACCCGCGCGCGGGCTCTTCGAGGCGACTCGTCGCGGACAAGGAGTCGTTGGCTCCGCCCGCCGCTCCGCAACGACTCGACCCCGGCGTTTCGTCGCTCGCATCTTGCGTCTCTCCGCCCGCACGGCTCTTTTCCGGCCGAGTGGCTCGTCAGGAACCGAATCTGAAAAACGGTCGAAGCTTTCGTCACTGCACCGGGAACCGGCGGGAGCCGAGTGACGCGCTCTGCTGTCGGTGAACCGACCTGACTGGGAACACGTCCAAGAACCAACACTCGTTCACGTCATACCAGATAAATGTCGTCAAATGAATGAAAACAGAATAGGGGCGTATATCAAAACAACAACAAACGAGATATATCCCCACAAATATTTCTTGCTATTTTACTACAGTACATTTTTTTAAGTGATGAGAAAATCCGCTATCAGCACATACAACTCTATTACAGACATCAAACATTTTGATATCACACCGTCAAATATGAAAACAATTTGAAACTGAGCTTCTATCGTTCCATGTTTTCATGTAATTCAACAATAATCTGTCATAGGTGTCGCTGTCATGTTTATTGTAATTCAGATGCAAAGCTCTCAAATATCCATTAACTCAAAAACTCCTGAAATGCTAATTGGCTGATAAAACTGTCATGTCACATCCCAGAGCGTTTATCCCCACGATTCAATAAGAGCTCAATTTAGTTAAATATACAGGCTTTTCTCCCCTGCTTGGAGGCGCCATGACATAATACCAACCTTATACACCAACAAGTCATGTATATTCACCGTTGGTCACCTCACACACACCACCACACCTGCTTTGAACGCACCCCATCACCCTCCTGGTTGCATCCTTCTCCTTTTCTCCCTCATTTACTGCCATAACTATGACAGGAAGAGGCCACGTGACCAGTTGCTGTCCAAGTTTTCCTGGACTTAACTATTTTTGTTTTGTCAATACATGTTGTCGTCTGATGTTGGTATGTTTACATTCCATGTGCATGTTGTTTGTTTTTCCATGTACATGTTGTTGTTTGGTTCTATGTTTATTTGCCTCACCTGTGGTGATTCTCCCTCTTGCAGTAGTGATTAGTTGTTTATAGACCTAAACATGGTAAAACCGTTCTCCAAAGAGGAGGGTTGGTGGTGGTTCTATGTAACGACAAGGTGTGCTGTTGTCATGCCACAGGTCGTCCACAGGACAGAGTTTTGCAGCATTTGTTGATGATTTAAGAATGAATAAAGAGTTGCATTGCAGGTTGAGAACTTGAACTCTACTTGCAGACTAACTCTGTCCTCGATGCAATAGCATACAAATACTCTGTGGTGTATGCCCAGCATGCTGACAGCACAGGTTAAAAAAACAAACAAAAAAAAACAACAACAACAACATATATATATTTTTTTTTTTTATTTTATTTTATAATAAATAAATAAATAAAATGCGGGGGCGAATTCAACCGTGTTTTGGGCGCTTTCAGTTGTGACGTCACACCCATGCGCCAACATCCACAAGTCGCCAACACTTTGTCACCTTGAATTAAGTTATTTTTTTGGAATCATAACGGTGACCGACATATATGTTGGTTAAAAACAACGTCAACTTGTTATATGGTTAAAACACACACACTGGGCGGGCATTTGAGGCAGTATCTAAAGTGGAGTCAAGTGGACTTTTCAACATTGACTTCTACGGCGTTACCCCACTTCCGGTTCCTCGGTGACCCATCCGGAAGTATCTCTAATGCTGCGTTCAATAGGAACTCAGTAATTCCCCCGCGGTTCATAGCCAAACTAAATGTGTTCCATTGCATCTGTTCGGGAAGTCATTCACGTCCGCAGCAAATGTTATAGAGGATGAGCACATATTCTAACTACTACATTCTATCTACTATCTAACTACTTATAACTGGAGTCATTTCGACCTTCTTTTTAAATTCAATCTATCCACTCAGTTAAACCCGAGTAGTTTAGCGGACGTGAGTCGTGTTTTCAAAAAACATCAATGCAAAGGGAACTTTGTCCGCCAGCACCGATGTTCTGCGCCCTATCTCTGCGACGGCAGGTGTGTTATTCGGTAAATTCGCGTCCGAGCGACCCGCCCCGCGTGGCCGACGCCAATTATTTTTTTGTTGCCGTTCCCCACCTTGGTTTTTCCGAGTTACGACGTCGACTGAACGCAGCCTAATACGCCCTGTCGGAGCGCTGCAGCGGGCCCCGCCCCCTCCGCCAGCGGGGTGTCGACGTGCCCGCTCAGCCCCGAGCCGCGCGTCGTCCCTGGACTTTAACCCGGCGCAGTCACCCTGTCGCAGCACCTTCGAGGCCTTATCTTGCGTTCCCTTTTAACTGCACTATCTCGGCTCTTGCGGACCTTGACCAAGGAGGCCATAACTGGGAGGGCTCGAGTTGTTTTCAACGCCGTCAAGGTAAAGATGACGTTAAAATCCAATAAAAATGAACCCGCCGCCACTTTGGAGCCGCTGAGCAGCGTCCGCACGGCCCTGTCGGACCTCTACCTGGAGCAGCTGCTGCAGAACAAGCCCAGGGCTGAGAAGGTAGCGGCGCCTTTTTATTATCATTTTATTTTGTACATTTTTTTGGACATGTTGTTGCTGTGCACGCTTTCTTCCGGGGCGTCAGCAAAATGTCCCCTGGTTTCTTTCTGGCAGTGTTCTCACAGTGCGAGCTCTTAAAATAGTGATAAAACTGGACCTGCCCCGTCAAGCAATGTAAACCGCTTCCCATTCGCAGCCGCTAGCTGCATGTTTTATTGCTGCAGGTAGACGTTGTCACATGTATTGTTTTCCAAATAGCTGTGCCAGGTAGAAAACAAGTAGTTCGAGTGATTTCGATGTTGGCTTTTTTGGATTAGGTTATTTATTTATATATATTAAAAAAATAAACAAAGACATATTTTTTTAGATTTGCCCCTATACATTTAAAAATATCCATATATAATCCATCACAAACTGTAGCAAAGTATTATTAATTGAACGTTTGATTAGTATTATTACTGTTCTGTCCAATCAAATGCTTGTTTTCTTTGACCAGTTTATTCTATCTATCCAATCAGTGGAGGCCTACTGTAGGCACGTGAAGGGGTTATGTAGTGTACTGCTTTGCATGATAATGATCATGTGGAATCTCGTCTTCTTTTCATGAGTTTTAATGAGGGCACAGATAAAGGAGTAGTTGTTATTGAAGCAATACATGAATCATAAATCAAAATTATTCAACATCGGATAAGTGTTACTTAAGCCATAATTGGGAAGAGCCAAACTTCAGCTTTTCATATTCATTATGAGTAAGTTACTCTATTCATTGCAGCGTTAACTTTTTCTGCCTTTTCTGACCTTATCAAAAGCCTGGCTGGATGTGTAATGGTAGTTTGTTCTATTTTTTTTTTATAGCCTGTCTCAATATGAATAGTCAGCAGATAAGTTCTGATAGACATGTGGAGTAGCCGCGTGAGGAGACGGCTTTTGCTGGCATCAGCACTTTACACCTTAGTAACCTTGAGCTGCAGTCATCATTCCACTGTTCCTCAAAGTGCTGATATGTGAAATCAGCATTTATGATGTGGTGTTCTATTGCCACATCACAATGACCTTACTGAGTACCGTGAGCTGTGATTTTGCTTTACTGAATATTTGTGTCACGCACGACACACAAAATTCATATTTTCCTTGCATAATTGTAGTCTTGTCATTGTAATCTCATAATTGATAATTCCGTTTTATCACGAGTCCCTCAATGAAGACAAACTGAGAGATTACACATTCTAAATAATAACAAGTAAATGGGTTTTAAATTTCTGAAACCCAATCTTAGGCTAAACTGTTTAGTTCTGCTGAATGTAATCAGTAAAATCTTAAAAACAGGTCTTTATAAGGAGTCAATGCAGCGAGGCTAAACTGGGTGTAATAGGACCTCTTCTCTTGGTTCCTGTTCGTTTAAAGAGAGATTTCCAAGGTCCTTCTGGATCAGTTCAATATGGTCTGGTGGGCCCCTTGGAGAAACTGCAACCTTTTTACTTTCCCAGAGTTTCGTGGCATCCAATGTTGCTATCTTAATGAGACAGGTTTTGTGAGGCCGGCCGGGTCATTATGTTCCAAGGGCAAATAGAGCTCAGTGCAATCAGTATAACAGAGGTAGTACGCGTCATCTTTAGGAATAACGTGCCAAGGGCAGCATGGAAAGACTGAAAGGAATTGGGCCCATAATCAAACCCTGGGGAATACCAGATAAAACATGTAACAGAGAAAATTGGATTTGATTGGTAAAATTGATCAAGAGCTGAACTCTGGCACACAACATCATTCATAACTTTGAGTTGTGGTGGCTGAACCCAGATTGAAATACATCAAAGATAGAGTTCTAACTCATAAAGGAGCAGAAGACAGGAAGGAATTGGTTAGCCACATTTCTCTGTTATGATTAAAAAATATGTTTAAAGCCAGATGGATCTCAATTTATGAAAGTGAATAAAACCTTAATAAAATCAAACAAATTAGATAATTCTGCTCCTTTTGACCACAAAACCTGCCTATTATGTTGGGTTTTTTTTTTAGTTTTTTTTTTTAAGAACCCGGTCTGTGACAAACTTTCCGTCGGGTCTTCGCTGCTGAGGTTTTCAGTTGTCATTGTTCAGCATTTATTCCATCCGGGAAATCTCATGTTGAAAAACAACGCGGGGGGGGGGGCACAGCCCCAGGAGTCGGCGAAGCCAACCTTTATTTGGCCGTCGTAATCACGCGTTTATCCGTCCAGACTCTGCTGATGTCGATCCTGTTGACTCAGGAAGCGGCAGGGGAACACATTTTTCTGCTGAGACGCAGGGGAATTGTCTGCCAGGGCCCTCCATTGTTCAGCGTCTCATTTTGACACGCCTTTGGCTGTTTTTGTTTTTTTTTGTCACATAGCACGTCAAACTGTAGCGCTCTCAGACGCCAGCAGTTGACCCACGTTACTGTCAGCGGTGTGGGATGAGTTCAACCAGATAAGGGCAGGAATCATCTGGCAGATTCTAAATTCAATTAATTTTTGTCTTCAAGATATCATGTAAAAAAAACTTATAATATGCTCTATACAACTTGATCCAAATGTTAATAGCAGTCTTTTTTCAATACTATAGTGTGAAAATATATATATTTTTGTTATTTTGCTTGGGCACTAAGAAGCTTTTATTTTAACGAAGGGCTTGAGTAAAGTTTTGCCAGATCATCAGCTTAACGCTTGTTCTGTACTTTAATTGAAAAGTCACGTTTTGGACTGCTGGACTAAGGATTTTCAAAATGCCTGTCTTCAGATAACGTGTTTATAATCATTTATCAGAATCAGAATGAGTTTATTCTGCCAAGTGCATTTTTATTTTTAAGGAATTTCTCATGGTGTGTCATAGATTTATCCTTGTTTTATACCTTGTTACCTTATTTTACTGGAAATCTGTGGTCTGAAAATGAAAACAAAAATATTCACGAGTTGCATCACTGAACAAGTTGACCCTTTGAGTATTAACGCTTCCTGGAGATGGATTTTACTTTGTGATGCAAACGTTACACACGCTGCTGTTTACTCTTTGCTGTTTACTACTTATTTAGAGAATTCCAAGCGAGTACAAAGCCATGCTTTGGGGGTTTTCCAGGACAGCTGAGAAGTGTGCACAATTTCTCCTGCAGCGTCCATGTCACGTCCAAGTCAGCTGCCAAAAGGAGTCCCCGTGCAACTGTGTGAAACCTCCCATGAGAAGATTTGAGCTTGGAAACGCTGTTTCCGTCCCTACAGAGTGCCAGTTCTGCCTAATGCAAAGGCGTGTCCCCAGCAGCGTCCAGTTGTTGCAGATGGACGGTTCTCTGCAGGTCTCAGCTGTTTTGACCATTAGATTTGACATTGACTATTTCTTTTGTTGTGATTTCCTCATCCACCCTGAGGATCAGCAGAGCAGTAGAGGTTTAGGATGGGTGGGGTTGGTGGGGGGTGAGTTCCCCTTTAACATCTTTCTGGTTGTACTGTGTGTCTGGGGAAAATGGTGCTGCTTGTATCCTGTAATTAGACTTGTTTATTTGATGTCTGGTCTAGGAAGGAGCTGTTGATCACAGACCATCACCATATCTACACCCTAAATTGCATTCTAGATTAGGCGGCATCTTAAAAAAAAAAGTGTGTGTGTGTGTGTGTGTGTGTGTGTGTGTGTGTGTGTGTGTGTGTGTGTGTGTGTGTGTGTGTGTGTGTGTGTGTGTGTGTGTGTGTGTGTGTGTGTGTGTGTGTGTAAAATGGGGTTTGTTTTTTGAATTATCCAGACCCACTCAGTGCATCAAGATCATGGCACAGACCCCACCAGAGGATTTGATTGAATCTGTTTACCGTGGGATAATGTCCAAATAGTTGTGCCTGCTACTGAGCCACTGCATGACTTGCTATTTATCCCAGCTCATTGCTGGGAAACGATGGCGATCGTATTACAACAGGAAAACAACTTGTTGACTGGACTGCTTCCGTGCTGCAAACATGTACATGTAAAACATGTACATGTTTGTCCAGCTCATATAATCAACTTGACCTTTTTCCCCCCTTGAAGTAATGACATTATCATGAGTCCACCACCGCAATATTTTCGGACTACGTACCATATTGAATGATGTCATTTCACAGCACATTTTTTACCTCTCGACTCGGCACCGTATCCGCGATCTGCACATCTGTCCTGACTGTATAGATCCATAGTACTCTGTGTGAGATGTGATCAGTCATCAGTGCTTGTGCCGTTTTTTAAAAATGTGACAAAACCTTTGTCAGGTTCCACAGGGAACCAGAGGGAGAACTGGAGTCATTCTATAGAAATGAAAATTTTATGGCCAAGGGTGTCATTTTTGGGGTGACAATTGGGAGTGCTTTCAGAAGATTATTTTCACACAAATATATGAGAAACGAGGATTAGTCATGTGGATGTACGGCACAGTACCTTGCCCATACACAGCCATAGAATGGTTTGAGTCACCTGCCTAAAGTAATGTAATAGTAATGTTAAGCTTTTCAGAGCGCTTTGGAAACAGGTTTTGTGTGACAGAGTTCTTTGTTTGGTTAACTTTGCATAAACACGAATGAGAAAATGACAGTAGGTTGTTTTTATGTGTTGTGAGAGTAGGCCCCCATAGATTAAATCTAAACCTTTAACATGACTAAAAAACATGCTGTAGTAGGATATTGAAGAGCTGCTAGAATTTAGACCATAGAACTGAAATGTGATTTTATTTTATTTTTTCACATATTGCGTTTCAAGTTATTTGCTCATTATAGTGTTAAGTTTCGCACAGAGGATTCTTTTTTTCTACTCCCACGCATTAATTCTTCTCTTCGGTATAATCCTACTACTGGTGATGGTCTCCATGACCACATGGACCAGATGGACCATATGATGAGGCAAGGTTAATGAGGTGTTACAACATTAGATTAATTTTCAACCCTGAACATATGTTAAAACACTACGTGAAACACTGATGACTGCTGGGATGCATTCGGGAAAAAGACTCAATTCTGCATTCTAAGGCAGGGAAATGCCCAAATAATGAACAATGAACTCCAATGCGGTTCTTTTGACAGGCGGCCATGCAGACCTATGAAAGCAGAGGTGCCGAGGTGTTCAGCAACGGCAGCGCTGCTCACATGAACGGCTCGGAGCCAACAAAGATGAAGGAAGTGGAGTTTGAGAAGAATCCCTCTGAGCCCATGGTAAAACCCACCCTCCTCATTCCACGTCTGCAGCCTCACGCACCCATGCAAACACACACGTCTTTGCATGTTATAATTGCAGAGTTGTGATTTGTCGTTTTCTCGATTTTTTTTTTTTTTTTTTTTTTTTTTTTTTGCCTTTCCTCAGGGAGTGACTCTGAAACTGAACGACAAGCAGAGGTGCACGGTGGCCAGGATACTGCACGGGGGCATGATCCACAGACAAGGTACGGACCCGAGGACGAAGCTTCTGTGTCGTGGGCGTGGCTGATTGCTATTGTACCTGTACGGATTTTGTGTAGAATGTGAGGTGTCCACCGGGGGGCGGTGTCACATTGATGGAACCACCATGCACAGAAAACATATTTCATAGAAGAATTCTGGGGTGGTGGGGGGGTGTAACGAACTTAATTTAAAAACTTTACAACCCAAAAATATGGATATGCAAATAAGAATCCGCTTTGGAACCTCATGTGCGAGTCTCTTGATCTGCTAACTTTCCCTTTCCGTTTTGAACCCACCTCCTGACAGGAAGTTGGACAATCGACCAATCCGTGCGCGCAGGATTGCACAACAAGTTGTTGAGATTTGGGAGGTGTGTGTGTCGGCTCCTCTGCGAACGACCCATAACCCCGTCAATGACGAGCTCCGCAGAGACGTTGACATGTAGCTTCACAGAAGCATAAACCAGCTTAGATCGCCCAAGCAGGTTATTTTGGTGATATGGACATTAAACAGCAATGTGTCTGACCGCTGTGCCCTTGAGCGAGGCACTAAAGCCACAAAAATGATGCCAGTAAGAAAAGATGGGTCATGTCATTTACCGTTTGTTAAAGTGGAAATCCATGAGATCGTCTTTGTTTGGTGGATTTTTCACTGAAATTTATATTTTCAATTTTCAATAATAAGTCAAGTATCGATCTGCGGTATTATATCATTTCACTACAAGTCCCAGAATTCCATTGGAAAGTGCAACGTTTCAACATCCAGGTTTGCATTGCACACCACCAGCTGGAGCGCAGGCTCCACCAAATTTGCTCTTTGCACTTAGCCAAGAGCAAAAGACGTCATCAAGAAGCGCCCCACCTGGCCAGACTACTGGCCAGCGGCCTGAAAAGTGTCTTCAGGGGCCACAATCGGACTCTTTTGCGATAGCGACCACATGGTTTTCATTGGTTTCTCATCCCTGGGGATTCATTCATTCATTCATTTTATTTTTCTCCCTCGTCTCAACACCTTTTCCCTTCCTTTCCAGGATCCTTGCATGAAGGCGATGAAATAGCAGAGATCAATGGAAAAAGTGTGACCAACCAATCTGTCGACCAGCTACAAAAGATTTTGGTATATTTCAAACTGACTCTTTGTCTTCCAGCCGTTAAACTGTATCAGTGTCCAGGTGTGTGGTTGACGTTATTGTCGTCCATATCTACCCACAGAAAGAAACCAATGGAGTGGTCA
This sequence comes from Zeus faber, assembly GCF_960531495.2. Lineage (NCBI taxonomy): Eukaryota > Metazoa > Chordata > Actinopteri > Zeiformes > Zeidae > Zeus > Zeus faber. Next base: position 30,500,826 of record NC_137200.1, on the reverse strand, counting down.
CTATGAAGATCATTCCCAACGTGCAGAGCCGCTCCCGGGCCTGTGAGGTAAGACTCGCAGGAAGGTTCCGTCCTGCGTCCCGTCTCAACGGGGCCGACGCCCTCGGCACATTTGCTCCTTCTTTAGTTTTGTCGATTTGGGTTGTTTGTGTGGACGCCCACGTTACGTTTAGTCGCCGTGCGAAAGTTGAATTGATTTGCATGGACGATGGCGGATGTTAAGAGGCTTGTCAACCGTTCCGGTGTTCCTTGGTTCCTCCACCAAACCCCTCTTTGAACTCTTCTGTTAAAAGGAATTTGTTCTTCATCACGTGAATCTTCTGTCACTCACTGAGCGACGCAGGTGACTATAGAACATATGTTGAAGAGCCGGCCCGGTGTCCCAGTCGGGTTTTCAGCCCGTCTACCAGTCGGCACACACATTTTACATGAGCCTTGACCATTGTCTTGATGAATTTTCAATAGTTTTGTGCGGTCTCTATTTTCAGTTTTTGATATGGTGAGAAACCCTCCTTAAAACTCTCTTCTGGTTACGTTTACTTTATTTATTTATTTGTAAAAGGGACTTACCGTATTACCGGATATTGTATTTGTTAATTTCATTTGAAAAGGCTGAAGTGCTATTGCTTCAACAATTATAATTATCCTTAAAATGATCTCTGCTGTATAGAGATGGTAACGGTAAGATGTAGAAGGTGTGTTCTGACTGGTAAACGGGCTAAAATTAAATTTGACACTGGCATGGTCCTTTAAGATCTCTTATTAGATTTTCTGATTAGACTTGAAACGCCATGTGAGTGTGTTTCATTCTGCCATCTCCTGGCCGCACCACAACTGCTGCCGACAGCCGACATTGAGTAGGCAACATTTATTCAAGCAATCAAAACATATTTTCTTCTCGAATTTGACTTTATTAAGTAAAAATTAACTCAATGTTAATGAAAAATAATGAAAAAAAAATATTCACCAATTTCCAGTTTATAATTGCAGTAGGTGCTGCCTGTGTGGTCAGCGATGGCAGATTCATCTAAGACCTGTAGTTAATTTAGACATAATTCTAATACTTTTTTGTTAATTCAACCCACTAATTATATTTTGTGAGAACCCCAAATCTCCATTGCAGGTACAAAAAAACCCACCTTTTCTTTCTTTTTTGTACTATTCTGACTGGAGGCAATTTGGTGGGATGACACAAATATAGAAGAAATAACCAGTAATCGAGGAACTAACCTTAGCTAGCCTACCTACCTAGACACGTTCATACAAACCTGATGATGCTCTAAAGGGCAATACTCACGTCTTCATCAGATGGTACTTGACTGATCCTAAGAGCACCGACTCAAATGTTTTGTGTCCAAAAGTTGGTGGTACAGGTTATGGAAAGAGGCTGGACAGCATCAAGGATTCAATCAAGCTTTATTTAGATTAGATGTAATTAACAAAAAAAGTCCAAAATTATTACTTAACTGTGTCAAGATCTTAGTATTTTAACATTTCCTTTAAACCTTTTTTTAGTGTGTGTGTGTGTGTGTGTGTGTGTGTGTGTGTGTGTGTGTGTGTGTGTGTGTGTGTGTGTGTGTGTGTGTGTGTGTGTGTGTGTGTGTGTGTGTGTGTGTGTTATTGTTACACACATATATAATCATCCAATTAAAAAAATGGGTGACGTGTGTTGCAGATTAGTATTGTTTTTGGACGTGAGGCTTATGTGAACAATCTCTCCGTGCTCTCAGATGTACATGAGGGCTCAGTTTGACTACGATCCGGCCAAGGATGAGCTCATTCCGTGCAAAGAGGCCGGCATGAAGTTCCAAACGGGCGACATCATCCAGATTATCAACAAGCAGGATCCCAACTGGTGGCAGGGCCGAGTGGAGCGCTGCACCGCCAACTACGCAGGACTCATCCCCTCCCCAGAACTCCAAGAATGGTACACGGAGCAGTCGTATTGTTTGACATATGAACCACATAAGGTAGGTACTTTAGGCAGGTAGGTACTGCAGGCAGGTAGGTACTTTAGGCAGGTAGTTACTTTAGGCAGGTAGGTACTGCAGGCAGGTAGGTACTGCAGGCAGGTAGGTACTGCAGGCAGGTAGGTACTGCAGGCAGGTAGGTACTGCAGGCAGGTAGGTACTGCAGGCAGGCAGACAGGCAGACAGGCAGACAGGCAGGCAGGCAGGCAGGCAGGCAGGCAGGCAGGTACTTTAGCCAGGCAGGTAGGTAGGTAGGTACTTTAGGTAGGTAGGTAGGTACTTTAGGCAGGCAGGTGGGTACTTTAGGCAGGCAGGTAGGTACTTTAGGCAGGCAGGTAGGTACTTTAGGCAGGCAGGTAGGTACTTTAGGCAGGCAGGTAGGTACTTTAGGCAGGCAGGTACTGCAGGCAGGTAGGTACTGCAGACAGGCAGACAGGCAGACAGGCAGGCAGGCAGGCAGGCAGGTACTTTAGCCAGGCAGGTAGGTAGGTAGGTACTTTAGGTAGGTAGGTACTTCAGGAAGGCAGGTAGGTACTTTAGGCAGGCAGGTAGGTACTTTAGCCAGGCAGGTAGGTAGGTAGGTACTTTAGGTAGGTAGGTACTTTAGGAAGGCAGGTAGGTACTTCAGGAAGGCAGGAAGGTAGGTACTTTAGGCAGGTAGGTAGGTACTTTAGGCAGGTAGGTACTTCAGGAAGGCAGGTAGGTACTTTAGGCAGGTAGGTTGGTACTTTAGGCAGGCAGGTAGGTACTTTAGGCAGGCAGGTAGGTACTTTAGGCAGGCAGGTAGGTACTTTAGGGCCTAAAGTACCTACCTACCTGCCTAAAGTACCTACCTGCCTGCCTGCCTGCCTAAAGTTTAGGCAGGCAGGCAGGTAGGTAGGTACTTTAGGCAGGCAGGTAGGTACTTTAGGCAGGCAGGCAGGTAGGTACTGCAGGCAGGTAGGTACTGCAGGCAGGCAGACAGGCAGGCAGGAAGGTACTTTAGCCAGGCAGGTAGGTAGGTAGGTACTTTAGGCAGGTAGGTACTTCAGGAAGGCAGGTAGGTACTTCAGGAAGGAAGGTAGGTACTTTAGGCAGGCAGGTAGGTACTTTAGCCAGGCAGGTAGGTAGGTAGGTACTTTAGGTAGGTAGGTACTTCAGGAAAGCAGGTAGGTACTTCAGGAAGGCAGGAAGGTACTTTAGGCAGGTAGGTAGGTACTTTAGGCAGGCAGGTAGGTACTTTAGGCAGGTTGGTAGGTACTTTAGGCAGGTTGGTAGGTACTTTAGGCAGGTTGGTAGGTACTTTAGGCAGGCAGGCAGGTAGGTACTTTAGGCAGGCAGGTAGGTACTTTAGGCAGGCAGGTAGGTACTTTAGGCAGGCAGGCAGGCAGGTAGGTACTTTAGGCAGGCAGGTAGGTACTTTAGGCAGGCAGGTGGGTACTTTAGGCAGGCAGGCAGGCAGGCAGGTAGGTACTTTAGGCAGGCAGGTAGGTACTTTAGGTAGGTAGGTAGGTACTTTAGGCAGGTAGGTAGGTACTTTAGGCAGGTAGGTAGGTACTTTAGGCAGGTAGTTAGGTACTTTAGGCAGGTAGGTAGGTACTTTAGGCAGGTAGGTAGGTACTTTAGGAAGCTAGATACTGTAGGCAGGCAGGTAGGCAGGTACTGTAGGCAGGTAGGTAGGTCCTTTAGGAAGGTAGGTACTTTAGGTAGGTAGGTAGGTACTTTAGGTAGGTAGGTAGGTACTTTAGGCAGGCAGGGAGGTACTTTAGGAAGGTAGATACTTTAGCAGGTAGGTAGGTACTTTAGGCAGGCAGGTAGGTACTTTAGGCAGGTAGGTACTTTAGGCAGGTAGGTAGTTTAGGAAGGTAGGTACTTTAGGCAGGCAGGTAGGTACTTTAGGTAGGTAGGTACTTTAGGCAGGTAGGTAGGTACTTTAGGAAGCTAGATACTGTAGGCAGGTAGGTAGGTAGTGTAGGCAGGTAGGTAGGTCCTTTAGGAAGGTAGGTACTTTAGGTAGGTAGGTAGGTACTTTAGGTAGGTAGGTACTTTAGGTAGGTAGGCTGGTCCTTTAGGCAGGCAGGGAGGTACTTTAGGAAGGTAGGTACTTTAGGCAGGCAGGGAGGTACTTTAGGAAGGTAGATACTTTAGCAGGTAGGTAGGTACTTTAGGAAGGTAGGTACTTTAGGTAGGTAGGTAGGTACTTTAGGTAGGTAGGTAGGTCCTTTAGGCAGGCAGGGAGGTACTTTAGGAAGGTAGATACTTTAGCAGGTAGGTAGGTACTTTAGGAAGGTAGGTACTTTAGGTAGGTAGGTAGGTACTTTAGGTAGGTAGGTAGGTCCTTTAGGCAGGCAGGGAGGTACTTTAGGAAGGTAGATACTTTAGCAGGTAGGTAGGTACTTTAGGAA
>NC_137200.1:30263973-30488973 GCF_960531495.2 Zeus faber | reverse complement strand
CCCGCCGCCCTAATCCCAGAGCGCGTTTCTAACACGTTCATTACTGGAGGAGACACCGAGAGAGGAGGACGGAGGAGCCGCACGACCTGAGGAACAGAGACAGAGATAGGAAAGCAGGAGGAGGCAGGAGGCTCGTACGTCTAGAGCTCCGTCCGCACCACAGCGTCCTCCTATAATAAACACTCCTAGAATAAACCAGCAGAGGGTGCCTGAGGCTTGGACGGCAGGAGGAAAATCCACTTCAAAAACACCAGACACTGACTGAACCGACATCTCCAGTCCCAGCGTCCACACAACACCACCAGGAACAACAGAATGTGAGTGTGACGCCTGTTTATTTCCCTTTTCATTGTTTTATTCGTTATTATTATCATCGTTGTTACAGAGCTACTTGCTGTACTATGTCTTTTGTGGGCGTTATTGTCTTCACCGGATTGATCAGTATCCTATGCTGTGGCTATTTTCGGTGTGGTCCGAATCCCAACCCGTTAGAATTAGGATGAAATATAATCTATGATAATAAATATGTTAGAGAAGACGCCAGCCGTGCTCTGCCTACATGATGAAACGGCACAAAAGCTGATGTGAGGCTCCCAGTGTGGCCTAACCTTGGAGGAGCTATAAAAAAGAAGCCTGCTGGGATTTATTCTAATTAGGCAAATAAAGCTTATTTGCGGCGTCATTCGTGCTCTTAACCTTTGTTCTTCCCTTTTTTCATCGGTTCCTTTTTGGTTTTCACAAATCATCGGACACGCACATCTTTTAATTTTTTTGTCTTCCAGTTTGGACTGGTTTAGTGTGGAGGGGACGGTGGCTGCTTGTGGCGGCGTTTGGCCGCGTAAAAGCACCGAGGCCGCGTCAATAAACACAAAACCACGAATAAAAAAAGATGAAAAACAAGTAGATCATGTGGGAGGCAACCGCTCCGACCCGGGACAGGCTGCAAGGACGAAATGAAGGAGCCCAGTTGGAGCCCGAGGCCGCAGCCTGGGCCCGGTGCTCGGTTACACTTGTTTATTCTCTACGTTCATTACGAGTAAAGCAGCTGATGTGCGCGTCCGGGCCTGGTTCTCGTAGAAGCTGCGGGAGGTGGAAGCCACTGTGTCGTCGACGCTGTGGGAAAGGTTGCGTTGTTGCTTGGTCTGTTTCAAGGTTATTATCGTGATGTAAGCGTTGTCATATTGTTGCTGTTGTTGCTATGATCATGATGATGATTCTTGTGTTTATCGTTAGAAACGCACTTTGCCTTCTCTCTTCCCCCGTTTCGTCGCGGCTGCTCGGAGCGAGGCGCGCAGTAATGGAGGCCTGGCTCTGTCACTTTGCACCAACGACGCTGCACGATATTCATTCAAAGCAAGAACAATGTCGCTGTGGTGCCGTTCAGCTTCCGTCGGGAATCAAACCGGAGTCGTCGCGGATGCTGGGGAGGAACGCCCCGGCGACGTGACATTAGCGCCAGGTTGAGTCACGCTCCGCCCGTGGTCTCCCCGCACGTTACAGCGGTCGTTACTCGTTACTGTGGGATGTGGGCGATTCCACCCGACGACCCGGTGATCTCAGCACCGACTCCAGCTCAGAACCGGAGCGGAAGGAGCGGGAGGTTGCACCGGGCGGCGGCGGCGCTGTCCAGTGCTGAACCGCTGCTGAGACGCTGCTGAGACGCTGCTCAGACGCTGCTCAGACGCGTCCGAAACGCTGCTCAGACGCGTTCGAAACGCTGCTCAGACGCTGCTCAGACGCGTCCGAAACGCTGCTCAGACGCTGCTCAGACGCGTCCGAAACGCTGCTCAGACGCGTCCGAAACGCTGCTCAGACGCTGCTCAGACGCGTCCGAAACGCTGCTCAGACGCGGCGCTGACGGCTCGCGCGTGCATGCGCGCCGTGCACGCGCCTGGTAACATATCACGCTCTTGGAGGTTCCCAAACTTTTTCGTGGCAAGGGCCAAACTGGGCTTTGGCTGAGGACCCCGCTTCCCTAAAAAAACAAAATAAAATAAAATGCCGAAAAAAAGTGAAAGAAAACCTTACAACAAACATAACATTTGCTTCCGTTAGTGAGAGCGAGGTTATAGATTCTGTGGAAAAAAATTGATCAAAATAGAATGTGAAACAAAAATCAAAAATCATTAAATTTGCAATTCCTCTGAGGACCACCTCAGTTTGGGCAACACCTGTTTAAGGTTTCAATTTTTTTCTTAACGTATTTTTTCGGGAGCTGTTCTAAAAGGAGATGTACTGAGTGGCATTATAAAGGATACATCAGTGTTCAATCTATGGTGTCTGTGGTCACGGTGAGCGGAGGATGATAAAGGAGCGTGTGTGATGAGGTGAGATAGTAACGCTTTGTCCTCCTATGTCTAACGTCCTGGACATTGGAGCTTATTTGCTGTTTTATTTTGTGATGCATAAATAGTTATTTGGCTGGATGGTGGACTGGAAATGGGAGGATAATAGATTGTACTATTTAATTCCCCAGTAATAATCAAACAAGAACAACAACAAAAACAGTCCTGAAGCTACACACTGGGTTTCTGTCCACAGGGTTCAATTCATTCTATATGAAGAAAACCGGTGCCACTGGTCCACATGACTCCCATTCAGTTTGCATCAACAGCAAATGTTTATTATCTATTAAGCTATAATATACCATTTTGGTGAAATGTACCAATCCATCAATCAACCGATCAATCCAACCAGCAATATCTTCTGGAACCTGCTGTCCATCAACTTGAATGTAGTACACACCTCACTTTAAAGAAAGTACGTTATATTTCATACATTTGTGTGCTCTATTTCTATTCATAATAATCGACATTACATTGATCGTCTCTTCATGGAATAAAAAAGCTGCCGTCTTCGAGATAACGGTGGGGAAATGGAGATGCATATTTTTGCCAAAACACGAGTTGAATTACAGTTGAACGGGGTGTAAATCAGTTGATGTCGCCGGTCTGGCTGTGTTGGAAGTGAGAAGCCCAAACCTCCCAGGAGCTGTGTGAAAAGGATTTACTGTCACGTGGGCTCGAGCAGCGAGGGCGGCGGCCTTGAAAGGGGAGCTCGGTCTCGTTGAGCATCACGTTCAACACAGCCAATGAAAAACAAGTTGCATCGTTCCACACAAGCAAATAAATACAGTGGCCATCTCACCCCCTCTTCATTCAGATCAGTTTAGTCAACATGCCGCTCAATGATATTTATAGCATTTTTATTTATTACGTGTCAGTGAAAACTACTGTGTTCAGCTTCTCCCTTGTAGATGCAAAATGAAATAAAAGTTCATAAAGGTAGAAATGAAGCGGCCGTGCGTCTGGCTTGTGGCTTCATTGAATGGCTGGTTCCTTCTTTCTCACTGGTCTCCTGGTGTGTGTGATGTGGCTGCTCAGCTGGATGTTCTCATGTGGTGAAGTCATTTCACTCATTTAGGAACAATCCTTAAAGAGGAATTTGCACCTGACCGGCGTCCTTCTATTTGGAGGCGACGTTGTGGTTTTACTGCACTGTATCCAGAGTGGACGTCTTCTTATGTCCTCCGGTATCACCTTGAGCATCTACCTCCTTCTTCTTCTTTTGAACATTTCACACCACAGAGCTTCAGGTGCAGAGCTCCGGGGGGTCTTTAGGACGCTGCAAGGACAGATGTTTGCAGATGTGGATCCTACTTTGTTGTGTTTTGATTCCATTTAGATTTGACTCTAGACGACTGTGAGGCCTGGAGCCAGCGGCGCACACCCCGGCTCTGATCTTTATTTCCTTGTTTCCTTGTTTCCTTGTTTCCTTGTTGTGCCGACAACGAAACAAGGAAAGAAGCGTGGGAACCAGTCGGCGTTCCCACCAAAAAAAAAAAACATATGAGGAGAACATCTGCACAGTTAGAGCTGGATGTTAGTTTGTTAAACTAATGAGTGAATAATTCCAGGAAGCAGACGTTCGAGGAGATATTTATTAGTAAGGGATGCTCAATTCATTACACCTTTAACTGTGGGAGTTATGTAAATACAAATATTTAAAATAACATATATGTTCAATTTTAGAGTCTATGTGTCTCCCAAGTTGTCTGCTCACTCCTCTGGTGTAAAAGCAACATTTTGGACGACGGCTGACGATTGGAATCGAGTCCCTTTGCACAATAAATGCCGATGTAGAAAAAATGGAAATAAAGTGGAGACAGAGCCTGACACGCAGGTGCATGTCTTTTTACATGCACACTTTTACAATCTTTGATTCCCGGATTAAAAATCTGAAGTGGAGGTGGTGCGTCCGTTGGTTGTTTTGTAAGCACCAGTTGATACTTGAATAGGAGGCTGTGGTGGAGCGTTATGGAGGTGGTGTTCATGTGGTTTTCTGTGGTTATGTGGTTATGGAGGTGGTGTTCATGTGGTTTTCTGTGGTTATGGAGGTGGTGTTCATGTGGTTTTCTGTGGTTATGTGGTTATGGAGGTGGTGTTCATGTGGTTATGTGGTTATGGAGGTGGTGTTCATGTGGTTTTCTGTGGTTATGTGGTTACGGAGGTGGGTTCATGTGGTTTTCTTGGTGGTGCCGTGGTGGGGGTGTGAGCGCTAAGCTAAGCACACATGTTTGGGTTGCCAGGTCTGCCCCAGCTGCTGGCGCTGCACCGGAGGGAGGGAACCAGCCCCCCAACCTCACCAGCAACCGTCGCCTGCAGCAAACACAGGCCCAGGTGGACGAGGTGAGTGACCCTTCACTTGTCACATGTACGTTTGCAACGCGGTGCTTCCCTTCTTATTCTCTTAGTTATGGCTCACTTAAAAAACGAGGCCCTCACGGAGGATTCCTTGGCTGACGATGTCACCGCGCTCACGCTCCTCGTCTTCTCCAGGTGGTCGACATCATGCGCGTAAATGTGGACAAAGTCCTGGAGCGCGATCAGAAGCTGTCAGAGCTGGATGACAGGGCCGACGCCCTGCAGGCCGGAGCCTCTCAGTTTGAGACCAGCGCTGCCAAACTGAAGAACAAGTACTGGTGGAAGAACGCTAAGGTGAGGAAGGGCAGCCTGGGCGTGGCGGAGGAGGAGCACCAGCTCCTTACTGTTGATAGAGTCACCCTAACAGTCCCAGGGTGCCTTGAGTTAGGGTGCTAGTACATTGGAACTGTATAGAAATATACCTTTAGGCCAGAAACGGTAGTATGTATTATAGATTATAAATCCATGCTATGCATCTATTTTCATTCCTGCTGCTTTATTTTATTTTTCCCTTTTCTAATCCATCCACTTTAGATGATGATTATCCTGGGGGTGATATGCCTGATTGTCCTCATCGTCATTATTGGTAAGTGACAATCGTGCTACAATTGAGTATATCAGTCAGTATGTCACTTTGGATTTTCAAGAACAGGACATTTTATAGTTCACCTTGCCACCATGTTAGAAAATACAAACCACAAATGCTGGTACAGTTGACCATACGGCCATCAGTTTCACATACAATAATAAATATCACAATAACTAAGATTCTTTTAAAATTATTATTATTATCATTATAATATTATTATTATTATTATTATTATTACTACTATTACTATTATTATTATTATTATTATTATTATTATTATTATTATTATTATTATTATTAATAATAATAATAATAATAATAATAATAATAATAATAATAATCGTAACAATAATAATAGTTTTTGTCACTATTCAAAAAATAACTATGATTATAATTATGTAATTAACAACCTAATGAATAAATATAACAATATTATGGGGCATGCATATGTTGCGCGTTGGACAATACATTTTTTAATCATTCATATTTAAATATGTATATATATTTACTTCTATTGTTATTTATCTATGTTTAACAGTTGAATCTAACATTTGAATATGGAGCCTGACATTCCGCTGTTGTTCCTTCGCAGTCTACTTCAGCACCTAAGAAGAGCTGTTCCTGCCCCAGTCCGACCCCACGCCCTCGCAGCAGAAAACTCCTCCTCAAATTGACGACAAAAAAATTTAACCACTGGTGATGAATTTGTTATATTTCTTTCCCGATTAGCCTCGATATAACACCCCTAAACCCTTTTTGGGGGCCCCAGGGCTCCCCCACCTCCACCATCTCGCCTCTGGACCCCTGTTTGATATTTGTCCGTGAGTCTGTGCCCCCGTCTCCTTTCTAGATACGCTACTTTTTGGCTTTTCTGATCCGCCCTGACCCAGAAGCAAACACCTGTGACGATGCAACGATTAGGAAAGGAAAAAAAAACACTGATGGGCGGTAAATGTTACATAACTGATATGATATATAGTTCTTTGTAGAGTTTTATTCTGATATATACTGTTTTTTGTAGGTGTGGGTGCGCGTGTGAGTGTATTTTGTATTTTTTAAGTTTTTGTATTAATTTTCTGTACGCTACTGCCTACTTAACAGACTGTGTCTCCTGCATGTTCCTCGCGGTCCGTCGGCCCCGGTGACTCTGTCTTGCTCTGTCTTTTCTCGTGGTCGTGCTGCGTAACGTTTGGCCTCCCACCGACCAAGGTGCTTCGGACCGGCACCCGGTAAACTTTTTAATGAGCTATCCAGACCCTATGGTCCGGTCGAGGAACATTCCAAAAAGAGACGGACTCATGGCACGGCACAAGGAGGGGATGGTTTTAAGACGCGACATTAGCCTTTTCCATGACAAATCGGAGCTTCGATCGATCTTTACCGAAACCCTCCGGACCCCTTAAAAAATAGCCCTGCAGAGATTTTGCCAGCTCCAGATTTCACTTGCCAACGTTATCACGGGTTAAACCTTCAGTTTGACATTGATGTTGGGTAATTTGGGTTTGTGGAGGATACTGTCCCAGACCATAAAAACAACATTTAAAATGGTTGAAATTCCCGGATAATCCAGCTTCGTTCTCTTGTCTGCTCCGTCTGGAGTCTCCCGCCCTGCAGCTTCTACATCCCCATCACCTCGCCGGCCGCTCGCTCCTTCACTTCTCATGGTGATTTTTTCTTTTTTCCCCCCCAAAAAAAACAAAACAAAAAACTGCCAATTGGACCAATGTCTGTAGATATTTATTTTTTAAGATTTTACTTAGTGTCTTATTTCGAAAACATTCCTTCATTGCAGTCTTAAGTGCAAACGCTCCTAATGTAGCACATGTGAGTATCTGTTAAAAACAAACAAATAAAACACTAAAACAACAACCTTCAATTCATTCAAAACCTGGTCTCGACATCAGTCGAGCAGCGAGATCAAAAATGAAAACGGGTCGGACGTCGGGTGGAGGGGGTTCGATGCCGCTCCGTCTGCGCTCGCGTCGTGAAGTGATACCTGCGGCGTCGCCAAGAAACATCAGCCGCACTCGAGTGACGAGGCGGCCCAACGCGTTCCGACGGAGAGCGACGAAAAGGAAAAGTGGAAACAGCTCCGCACGCTGCGGGGCCCGGGGTCGTCGGGGCCTGGGGTCGTCGGGGCCCGGGGTCGTCGGGGCCCGGGGTCGTCGGGGCCCGGGGTCGTCGGCCCCTCTGACTCAGAGAAAAACCCTCGTTTCCAGTTCATCGTGTACATGGATGAATTGCATCTCCCACACGGGGTTAAATGACCTGTTTTAAAATGCACAAACAAGATTTATTCTTTGATGGCGCTGCGTGGCCGCTCAGCGGGAAAATGAATAGAACCTCACCGCACCAAGAGCACACCGAGAATAAAAGAGAATACAAAGGGACGATTATGAGCCTTATTGGATAGCTGAGGCGCGGGGACGGAGGCTGATGACGAAAAATGACGAAAGTTGACATTTGGCAGGCGGTACCAGCAGCACAGCCAGGACTGTGCTTTGCTCGATCAGAGAGTTTTCATTTTTCGTTCCAGGAAAAGTGTAAAAGCAATTGTGCATGATTATCGTAGCGTTGTGACGGAGTGTTTTGCTATTGTAGTCTCTCTCTCGCTCTCTTTCTCTCTCTCTCTCTCTCTCTCTCTCGGTGTTGATCCCAATAGTGAAGGCCTTTTACTTTTTTCTTTTTTAAGTATGATAGATTATATTTATATAATAGTATATTTTTATGTGGAACAGACGGGCGCAGGGGAGCGTTTGCCGCCGTTGGTTTGCAAACTCTTCCGCACCTCCGTCTGGCGTGTTTTTGTAATTCAGCTCTGTGCGTTATACACTGCCAAGTATCTAGAGAGAGGCTCTTGTTGTTGTTGTTGTTGTTGTTGTTGTTGTTGTTGTTGTTGTTGTTGGGTTTTTGTTGTCTATTCTTTTTTTTTGGGGGGGGGGGGGGACAAATATTTCCCCGTCGGCTCCCTTTTTACTGGATTAGCCTCATGACCCCCTAACGCTTTTGCTGCCAAATCAAGATAAATTGAACGGTTTGGGGGCGATCCACAGGATCACCCGGCATAGTAAGGCCTCACGCATGTTAAGCAAATTTGAAAAAAAAACATTTTTTGAAGTTGATTCAGTCCCCTTAAAACCGCAAGGGCGGTCCAAATGGTCGACCAAAATTGTACGTATGGAAGTATCTCACCGTGACACGCTGACTCCCCCCCTGTGCGTTTTCCACCATATGCTCTGAGACGTTTCAGACTAACTGAACCGTCTCCAAAACCTCCAGCGTGTTCTCAGCAAAACTACGAGGACGAGGTTCGAAGATTTGAAAAATCACTGTCAGCGACTACAGCCAATGACAACGGTGAATAAATCCCCAAAATATATACACCCCTGCAAATGTGTGGACTGCCTTAGTAGCCTTGTGACCACATATATACATATATATATATATATATATATATATATATATGTATATATATATATATATATATATGTGTGTGTGTGTGTGTGTGTGTGTGTGTGTGTGTGTGTGTGTGTATATATATATTTACACATACATATATGTGTGTATATATGTATATATGTATATATATATATATATATATGTATATGTATATATGTGTGTGTGTGTATATATATATTTACACATACATATATATGTGTGTGTATATATGTATCTACGTATGTATATATGTATGTATATACACACACACACACACACACACACACACACATATATATATATATATATATATATATATATATATATATATATATATATATATATATATATATATATATATATATATATAATTATTAGTATTTTCTGGGAGGAAACGACCCATGGATCCAGCGACACGCAGCAGTGTGCATGTGTATGTGCATGTGTATTCTTTGTGTAGGTGTGTAGTAGCTCCACCCGTCTCGGGAATATCCCCGGTTTATCCCGACAGATTAGCTCGCTTAAACCTCGCGGCGAGGGCGAGTTGTTTCCATGACAACCTAAGCAGGCGGGCAGCGAGGTCACAGGTCTGGCGAGGAGTTCCACGACGGAGGGTGAGCGTTGTTCAAACGTCTCCGCCTCAGATCAACCCGGAGTTTCCTCTCGGCTCCACCGGGATTTTACCAAAGACCCGATTTTTAAGGCTGATGCTGCCATTTGCCGTCAACAAACAAGCGTTAGTTTAGTTTAGTTTTTTTTGCTGAGGTCATTTTGAAAGCGACCGTTTTACGTTTTAAATTTGACTTTGACGCTCCACTAAATAATAATGACGATGATGATGATGATCTCAAAACCCTTTTACCCCGACAAGACTGCACTGGCAAAAAATAAATAAAACGGGGGAATAACAGGCCATTTTTACATATGCAAGGTAAACCATAATTGAGTAACAGTATAAATTGTTAAAGGTCAAAAGGTCAAATAAAGCACCCCCCCTCCTCCCATGAGAAGGCTGTGTGAACAAATACTTGAATCTGTAAACGAGTCTCTCGACACACGATCCTATAACTAATAATAGCACAACTCTTCTTTTTCCGTGTCTCCATAGTGCTAACAAGTGTTTTGAAATTAAAAGACATTTAAACTTTGACTATAGCTGTTCGATAAAACCAAGAAAAACCATGACAAAAAAATAACAAAATAAAATCTGTATCGTTTGGTGTTGTAATATGGGGGTGTTTTGGGGGTTAGGGGGTCCTATATCCTCAGGTTTAAGATTTTAGCAATTTATCACAATATAAGGTAAAAAAAAAATGAAGTAAAACTGTAAAAATTGGATTTGGTGGCAATATAAGGTATATTTACAGTTCCATCCCAGTGGACTGATGGGACGTAACTACAGATCGGGGTCGGACTCGGTGCGATCCATGAGTCCAGCTGTCGTCCTCAGCGCTCGGCACGTTCGGTCACAAACAGCGAAACTGAATCGAGTGCTTTTCAAAAAAGATCTATTTTCTGTTGCTTTATCGTCTGAGAAGGAGGAAAAAAAGTGGATTTTAACACAACGACTCTTTTTTAATGTTTGTTTGGGGTTTTTTTCGGGGCGGGGGGGGGGGGGGGGGGGACCATGACTCGGCGGTGGTGAATATTGTTGTTATCGTCATCCTCCAAAATAAAAAACACAGTTCAGCCGTCTCAGTAAATACTGCGTTTGGGTCACGTGGAGGTGAAGGCAGCGAGAAGAAAGTAAAAAAAACAAAAAACAAAAACAGCATCTTAGGTGCAAAGGGACGGAGTGAAAGATGTTGAGCCGCGTGGAGCCGGCGCAGTAGAAAAGGAGGGAACCTTCTGAGGCGCTGAGCTGTGGAGGCTCGTCTTCAACACACAATGTTCATTCATCTGCTTTGTTTTTTTTTTTTTTACAAATACTGTTTTGTTTTTGCTGTTGTTGTTTTCTTTTTGTTTTATCATTTTAGTCATAACTCCCGATGTCATACATTGTTTGTGTATAAGCACTGATGGGTAAAGGCCAAGAAAACGGCAGGTTAATGGAAAAAGTATTTTTACCTGAAAATGTCCAGGATGCTTAGAATGATTCTACGGTTTACATCAGATTTGCTGTTTCTATCTACAATATATATTTTTCTTTAAAACTGTTTATTTTTAAGGAGAGATTTTTAGTTTCTCTTTGGGACTTGGGTGTTTTTTTTTTTGTGTTTTGTGGGGGGGGCGGGGGGTGTGCGGAAGGTCCTCATTGCCCCTGGTGGTCCGGCCTCAGTGGAGGGACGGGGCCGGAGGGATCACAGGCAATGTGCTCGCTTTTCCCTTCTTGTTTTCGGTTTGTTTTATTTATTGATAGATTAATTGTGCTGTCATTTCGTATGGGATTAGAAACCCCACAGGGTTGATTCAGCGTAAATGAGAAGAAATTTAATTGAAAAACAGAAGTACATAAAATAACTGTAGTGTAAATCTATCAATGTCTTATTATATTGATGAACATCATGAAATACATGTATATTGGAAAAAACAGTGATGATGACAACTTGTACTTTTGTGCGTGCTTCATGTGCTTTGTGTGTGTGTGAGTGTGTGTGTGTGTGTGTGTGTGTGTGTGTGTGTGTGTGTGTGTGTGTGTGTGTGTGTGTGTTTGTGTGTGTGTGTGTGTGTGCAGAAACGGGCTGATGCAACCTAGTTGGTTTTGACTGCAGTTTTGGGACTTCTATGAGCCTTATGTTACCTGTGTGAATAAGCATAAATTTAATATCAATACAAAGACCTCTTCTCTTTAATTAAAACCCAATTACAAAAAATATGGATGAATATAGAGGTATGTTGAAATCACACCTCTCACTCTCACTCCACAACGGGTTCAGGCCACAAAAAGGTGCGTACACCAACACAGACACCCAGAGAAAAAAACAAAAAACAAAGATTCTCAAACTCTTCTAAAAACCCACATATGCCATGAATATTATATTCTTTCTCAAATTTTACTCTGTTTATTTTTTCTGTTTGTGCAAGATCCCAAACACATGGTTATTGTATTCAGAAAGCAGTGGGCTGTGCCGACCACAGTGGGGACCTACCATAGGGTACTCAATGCATTCTTGCATTGAGTACCCTATGGTAGGTCCCCACTTGCAGTGGTAATCCGTAAGATTATTTAGTTTGTATTTTGTTGAAAAATCTCATATTAGATATTTTATTTAGTTGCAGCTTTATAAAAAACAAAACAAAACAGCCTTTCGCTCCTCTGTACACTGGTTCCATTGTTGGTGGCGGACGTCGCCTTTCCCGGCGAGAATTCTCTGATCAGACGCGTGCAAGCGTTGCTGCAGTGGATTTGATAAGGCAGCGTTGCCGGTTGGGGTCAGTAAACTGCCGATATGGATGGACATTCCCAAAACATTCCCTCAGATACAAAATTATGCCCTTCGCCTCAAGTGACCAAGAAACACGTTTTGAATGGAATTCTGGGACTTGTGGTATAATACACCAATCTCATGGATTACCACTGTAACCTGATGTGATGAACATGTCAACCTTGGTTTACGGTTATACAGTTATAATTACTGTTCTTCATACTCCTGTGCACTTCACATCACATCAGTTCAGAAGGTTGTATTCTATTTATCTGTATTTATCTGTCTACATATGGATATAATCAGCCTTTGTCTCTTTCAATGACCACTCATGTTGTTCTCACAGAAAACATACAGTCCAGCCGCTCTCTGGGAATAATATGTTCTCATTAGACAAGTGTTTTCAGACAAGCCACACGCCTGCTGATGCACCATATACTATATTATGTCAAGATCATTCAGCCATGTTTAGTTGCTATTATAAGGCAAATGGGAGCTATAAATGCCAGATGTGGCAAAAATACAAATTAAAACAATAATAATGACAATAATAATTATTATTATTATTATCAGCACTCATCTTAAGATAAACATATTTTGTCTCATTTCATACCAAGAAGAATGGACCTAACTGCCACTATGCTAAGAGCTCCTTAAAAAGTAAGTATGTCTTACTGTACATTTAAGTCCGATATAAATGTTACATATCTCCCTAAGATTTGATTGTGTCAGAATTATTGATTTATTGATTTATTGATTCATATTTAATGCAATTATTTGTCATGTTGGTTTGGGTTTTGACAGTAGTCGTAGTGGATATTATTGCAGGAGTAACTGGGATTACATTCTTTCCTAAAGCTGTGGCCTAATCTGCATCTGCAGGATCTCTGCAGCCTTCCACACGCATGACCTCAGTCACAGGCGACGTCACCCCCACGAGGAGCAACGAGGCCGCTGTGATGTCACGTTTGTGCCACGAGGTGTCGCTGCAAAGCCTTGGTCGAAATGGACGTCAGAGCAACGTCATTACCAAAAGAACGACGACACAGGAGAACCTCACGAAAACGAATCCGGGAAAAGCAAAGTCAGATATTTCACAATTTAACGTCACAAATGTGGGCTGCTTTTCAATGCCCTGAATACGTTTGTCTTTTTGTTTAGTAGTTGTTCAGTTCACACAAATAATTTCTGCACAACTTCCATTCTTTTATAAAATGAAAAAATGGACAAAACAGATCATATCAATCTCAGTATCAGACTTAACGTTGTCAAAGGCTTCACACTTTGATATTCACAACTTTATCAAACACACTTGGTTCTTATGTTTCTTTTATTAAAAAAAAAAAAAAGCACAATTGTAAAACATACTGATACTGACTTTAGTTAGGGAGACGGAGTATGCAGATGATGTCGTTGATCCATGTGAATGCAACATGTAATGGGCCAACTCCTTTTCAACAAGTTAATATAGGTCCCTGATGTCCCCAAACGTGTCTTTGAAAGGATTATTTATGCATTTATTCATTTATTCATTTATTTATTTATTTATTTATTTATTTTTCTCGAAAAATACCTCTGAGATTATGCATCCTAACCATTCCAACATGCCTCTAAACCGCCCTCATCCAGGATGTTTCAGTGGGGGCCGCCTCCCTCCTGAGGCCCCAGCTCTGTGAGCCAATGGGGTTTTAGCATGAGGAGCAGGGTTCCGTTGTTTGAAGTACGTAAACTCTCACGAATTTCACTTTATCCATCCAGCAAAGTCTGTTCCTCAAAAATTGTCAGGAAATAAGCCATCTAGTAGCTGAAACTTCACTCGTGTTACATCTACAAGAGCTCATTTAAAGGTTTGTTGCGACCTTGGTAAAGCAAGGGCATTGCTGCGTACCGCACGGGACCCCGCACCCAGACACCGCACCCAGACACCGCACGGGACCCCGCACCCAGACACCGCACCCAGACACCGCACGGGACCCCGCACCCAGACACCGCACGGGACCCCGCACGGGACCCCGCACCCAGACACCGCACCCAGACACCGCACCCAGACACCGCACCCAGACACCGCACCCAGACACCGCACGGGACCCCGCACCCAGACACCGCACGGGACCCCGCACGGGACCCCGCACGGGACCCCGCACCCTGACACCGCACCCAGACACCGCACGGGACCCCGCACCCAGACACCGCACCCAGACATCGCACGGCGCTTTTGTTGTTTCCTTCAATTAGGAAACGTCGGAAAATAAAATAAAACAAGAAATGAAATGAATTCATCTCCAATAAAAAACAGTTTTTATTGGTTTTGTTTGGAGAAATTCACAGCGGATTGTGTGAAACACACAGCACAACTATTTTAAAATACTTACCTCCCGTCCTCGTCTGCAGTTCTGTCAAGGACGCTCCTCCTCCCCAGGACGACCTCAAGGACTCGACGGAGGGAGAAAGTATCTCGTAAAAAGACAACCGGAGTACCCAGTTACTTCACCATTTGATTTGTTGTTGAAATAAGCACAGCGAGATTAACTTAAATATCCAGATGCCCAAAATATAAAATTGTAAATGCTTGTCCAATAGAAATTCAAATTCAATTAAGGCCGAAATCAAATCCCTTTAAATAAAACAATAGACGATAATAAATTAAATCTTTACAAAATAACGTGAATTTAGACAAATTCAGTCACAAGAAACACCTTGAAAAATCTTGAAACTTGCTCAATTGAATAGTTTCAAAACATTTACTCCTGTCACTCACTTGACAACATCAAGCTGTTACCGAGGCAACAGCACTGAGTGAACTCTTCAAAGGCAACGTGCGAGACTGTGTTTACAGATGAGACTGAATGAAATAGTGTGTGTGTGTGTGTGTGTGTGTGTGTGTGTGTGTGTGGGGGGGGGGGGGTCACATCAGGGAAACCCCGAGAGATAAAGAGACACAGAGATGGCCCTCACCCTCTGGGACCTGGGGCCTCAAACAGCCCGGCTGCTCTTGTACATTGTCTCAGTGATATCAACCCTTGGATGGGACTGAATTTTTTCTCAGCTCAATAATTCAAAATCAGAAACCATGTTTTTCACTCCCCCAAAGCCTACCAGTCAAACTGAGAGTGGCCTTGGTACTCCGTCCACAAATGTGAAGTCAGTTGCCAGAGAATTGTCTAGTCCTGCTTCCTTCAACTGAACCACTGCAACTCCCTCCTTTAGGTCATCCACCAAAAGTCACTCCTGGCCTCCGACTAGTTCAATTCGGCTTCTCAGCGGTTCCAAGAGACGACGTAACATCTCCCCAATCCTGGCTCCTCTCCGGTGGCTCCTCTCCGGTGGCTCCTCTCCGGTGGCTCCTCTCCGGTGGCTCCTCTCCGGTGGCTCCTCTCCGGTGGCTCCTCTCCGGTGGCTCCTCTCCGGTGGCTCCTCTCCGGTGGCTCCTCTCCGGTGGCTCCTCTCCGGTGGCTCCTCTCCGGTGGCTCCTCTCCGGTGGCTCCTCTCCGGTGGCTCCTCTCCGGTGGCTCCTGTTGGCTTCAAAGTCCGTTTGAAGATTTTAGGGATCACCTTTAAAGCAGCTCTGGCTCTGACTCCAAGCTACGTAACAGATGCGTTGACCCCATATGAGCTGCTTTCGCTTCTACTGTCGCGTTGGGTCCTTCATGGAGGATCCCCTTCTTTCGAACGCCTCAAAATACTTTTTCTTTCACGTTTTACAGTTTTATTTCATTGTTTGCTTAAGTTGCCGTCTCCTTTACTGTTTGATTCCCAATCACACTGGCACCCTGACACGCCCCTTTTCCCACGTGTTTGTGACGCTGCACGTGACGCACCGGAAGAAACTGCATTTCTCCTGGCAATGGGAAAGGTGTCAATGGTTTATTTTTAGCAGCTTGATCCGGTTTTTAAAAAACCTTTAACTTGTCTGTAAGCCAGCGCAGCCGAGGGCCTCTCCAAAGAGGCGTGGTCTGTTCAGTGAGAGGTGACACACTAGTAACCATGCTGTCATGCAGAGCAGCACTCTGTTGTCGTAGCAACATGGGTCACCGCGCTCAACTTCTTGATCATTATGTTCTCCACGGTACTTGCTTTGCTCGTCATGACTGTACACTGAGGTTGCATGGCTTCTCTACTACTCTTGGGGACAGTATCTCAACCAGAGGGAATGCATGGCCGCCTTCACATATAACAACATCTTGATCATGTCATCCGACAAGAGCTTGTCAAGCGTTGCCTGTGCTGCCCATGGGACAGCGAGGGAAAGTGCATTTGTGATCTTGGCTTTCTCCGTGGGAGGTTCGTCAGAAGAGGAGGATTTCACCTTTCTGCTGGACTCTGTTTACTCTGTTTGGCTCGTCAGTTTGTTGGGGTGAACCCTCTGTTGAGCAAAACAGCGGATGAATCCATGAAAACAGACTCATCTACACAACAAAGAGGAGCCTGCTCAAATTCAAACACAAACTTTCTATGTGGGAAACATAATGATTTGTAGCACCATTGTTGTGCCTTATGGTGCACTTATAATGCACTATTAATACTGGTATTACAGGCTCAGAGTGATTCCATTTACAGTAGGAGCCTTCTCTACTGTTCCAAAAATGTACATCTAGGAGCACCAGTGCTAGTTGCAAATAGGCCCCTTTTAATAATCATTGTAGGCTGTGTATCTCACATACATTTCTAAACTACTCATCTGGAGGCAGAGAATTAGTGTGCTTGTGTGAGTGTGTGTGTGTTTCTATTTAACCTTTTATAGTGAGTTGGCCTGGACGTATTTGAATGTATCTTCTCCTTCTGTAAAATATCACACACACACACATACACACTTTTATAATATTGTATATAATATACATTTCAATAAATAATATAATCATGATCGTGGCCTGGAACAGTCTGGAAAGAAGTGCCGGTCTTGGCTTGGGAGGAGGGAGGCTTCCAGTTCAAATTGTCCTTGGAGGAGGACCCGCCACGTCGGCTCCTGGGGGCCATCGTCTCTGCTGCGTGCTGCTCGGCTGGAGAGCGCCACGGCCGGGCTCCTTTACCCCAACACTGCTCAGACTTCCTGTTTGATAATAACATTTGTAATATAATATGTACATAATATGGACACATCGGTGCAACGACTCTTTATAGCATTCAGACGTGGAAACCCCTGGTGAAGTGCAGATTGCCTGTTGGTTCGTCATTGGGTTTGATAAGTATGCCTGTCTACTTTCAACATGACTGTGCGCAGACAAAACATAAGAATATGACATTAAAACATTCATTTTAAAAATAGAACCTGTCACCGGCTCCGAACACAAGCAGCAACAAATACGGGCCGAGGGCCACGCCGCGCTCCCAACTGACTGATGTCACACATGCGACACTGTTTGGATCTTTGGGAAGTGAAGTCCAAAAACACAACGAACGATATCGCTTTTCGCCATAGGTGCCACTAAAAACAAACAAACAAACAAACAAACAAACAAACAAACAAACAAACAAACACTGAAATATTGGTGATTTATTGATTTATTGATTGATTGATTTATTTATATGTTAGTATGTTATGTTATATGTATGTTGAAAAATCTGTGAATGCAAGTCTGTGTATATAGATGAGACTGAATGTGTTTAGCTGAATTAAATACTGTGTGTGTGTGTGTGTGTGTGTGTGTGTGTGTGTGTGTGTGCACAGGACTTGTCCCAATTAGTTGTGGTGTATGAGGTCGTAATTATATCGTAGAGCCTCCAAGCAGCGGAAATGCCCGCCCAGCAGGCGAGCCAGAGGGGCTCCCATGCCCACCAACCCCCTGTTCAAAGTGCAGTATGTCGCCTGTGCACTCCAACCACGTAGCCGAATGCGCATGGTGCAAGACACCCTAACGCCAGCCCCCCCAGCCAACACCCGCAGACGGCCAGATATGTGGCAACTCCAGCACCGCCGGCACCCGGGGCACTCGCTGCAGAGAAGACATGCAGCAGGAGCAAAGCCAACCACCATCTCACCGCAACCCACACCCATGAAGGCGAGCAGCCTCAGAGGGTCCCTGGGAAGCTCCTGGCGGCGCTCTCTGCAGCCTCGCCGGGTCGTAGCTGGCCAGAAGCCACCCGACACCAGGGCAAGCCGCCAGGACCCGAAACAGCTGGCAGGGGGCCCACCCTGTCACCTCACGGCCAAACACACCCCCACACCAAGCCACCAGCGACCCGCCACCCTGGAAACCCCAGCGCTCACTGTGTGCTGTTGTCACTGTGTGCTGTTGTCACTGTTGTCACTGTGTGCTGTTGTCACTGTTGTCACTGTTGTCACTGTGTGCTGTTGTCACTGTTGTCACTGTGTGCTGTTGTCACTGTTGTCACTGTGTGCTGTTGTCACTGTTGTCACTGTGTGCTGTTGTCACTGTTGTCACTGTTGTCACTGTGTGCTGTTGTCACTGTTGTCACTGTGTGCTGTTGTCACTGTTGTCACTGTGTGCTGTTGTCACTGTTGTCACTGTTGTCACTGTGTGCTGTTGTCACTGTGTGCTGTTGTTACTGTTTGCTGTTGTCACTGTTGTCACTGTGTGCTGTTGTCACTGTGTGCTGTTGTCACTGTTTGCTGTTGTCACTGTTGTCACTGTGTGCTGTTGTCACTGTGTGCTGTTGTCACTATGTGCTGTTGTCACTGTGTACAGTTGTCACTGTGTGCTGTTGTCACTGTGTGCTATTGTCACTGTGTGCTGTTGGTAATTGCAGTTCAAATGGCAGGGTGTGGGGTGCGAGTCCTCCAAGCAAGTCGAACCCGAATCACTCACACCCTCCTGCCCCACAGACCCTGGTCTGGTGGAGTGTTGTTAGGAGTAGGATTTGCATGGAAGTGTATGTGTACTAAGCTGATATGAGTGGTATAAAAATTGCAGGACAGATGTGAAGCACGCCAGAGCAGGAGTGTGACGGGCAAGATGGCAGCCGCTCGCCATAACCCCACCCACATAGCTCTCACCCCTCAAAAGATTGCCACTTTAACTAAATAGATAGGCAATTGATTATCATACCTAGACCCTGCAACAGGACCCTCTGGGAGTCTTTTCAGTTTGGTTGCCAAAAACAACAATGGAATATTAAAGACTCCATTCCAAGACCCTTCCTGTAACAGGGCTGACACAAGCTTTCCACAGCCAAAACTAAGCTACAACTCACTGCCGCATGTTTTCTCAAGTTGGAAGTTGGGTTCTTGAAGGCTGAAATATCCACATTTTTAGGCAGACAAAGAAGGCAGCGCGTAATGTGACTATACTTTTGGTCGTCTGTAAGGAAAACATTGTTTGACTATGGGGCCGGTGTGGCCGGTGCCGGGTGTTCTGCCTCCTCCAAACCACCCGCTGTTGTTTCAGCCATGTTGTGCTGTAGGGTCCACTCCTCCTCTGTCAGTGTTGCAGGATCGGATCAACAATTTGGGGGTGAACGACGACACAATCGCTCCCTCTTGTAAAAGAAGAAACCGTGCCGGTTACCCCGCCCAAATGTGATGTACCGCCCAATTCAAATTTTTCCAGCCCGATGTGATCAAAAGTAGCCCCAATTGGGCAGAAAACCACCCAACCTGGCAACACTGAGCGTGCTGTTACCGCTACGTTTGTTTCACCAACATCACAACCTGCGACGGAGCCGAAGCAAAGTCTCTCTGAGAAAAGGAACCAAAAAAAGACAGAACGTGCACTGAATAAAAAAATGGGTGAAAATAAAAGTAAGCATTACTACCACTGCATTAACATATGGTATAGTTTGTTAGTGTGTTTTATTATTTGTCTTATTGTTGATATTGTTCTTATTGTTTAATTTATTTGATTTAATTCCAGTTCATTATTTCCTTCTTTTCCGCTGCCTGCAGACTCCAACCTGTTACAACCTACAGCTCTGACAGAGGCTGCAACACCTTTTCTTGGAGTCTGGCTCTAATGCTGCTGCTGCTGCAGAAGAAGAAGAAGAAGAAGAAGAAGAAGAAGAACCTCTCACACTCCATTAAAACAACAGTTAGAGTAGGGACAAGAAGAACAGCAGGACAACATCATGGAAGCCACTTCTTTATCATGATGCTGGTGTTTGGATTCATGTGGGAGCTTTGTGAGTAAGTGTATCCTCATCTTCATCTTTCAAACTGGTCAGAGAAGCTGAGCACAGGAGGCAGATGACGGCCTTCCCAACCCATCACGTGCAGTTTGTCTGCCTTCACGCCACCTGGCTGGATCTCCTCTCGCTCCTTCTTCTTCTCGGGGCTGAAGGACTGTTCTGAAACAGAGATGTGTCGGACCCGGTCCAAATGTTGTATTTGACAACAACAATCAAGTTTTTTTATTTTATTTTCCTGTTTGTCTTCCTTTTCTCATGTACCTCCCCTGACCCCCCAAAAAAACCCCAGTGCCGCTTTCTATGACTGTCCAAAAGGAATGTGTGTGTGTGTGTGTGTGTGTGTGTGTGTGTGTGTGTGTGTGTGTGTGTGTGTGTGTGTGTGTGTGTCCAGCTCTTTGGGGAGTTGCACAAGAGACGTGTTCACCCGTTGGCTTTGGATTCCAGCTGAAGTGGAAAGGTCAGTCTCACTCCCACACCGTGGCGGCTCCAGCAGCTCCGAGACGCCACCACCCCCAGCAGACGGAGCACGTCACCACATTCCTGCTGCTGCTGCCGCCTGTTATCAGGGCTTCAGCTTTACACAAACACACAGCAACGCAGCAATGCTGAGGTTTATATATATATATATATATACAGAGGTTTTGGGGAGGACAAACCAGAAGTGCTCCTGCTTCCCCTTTTCTCCTCAGCACAGAGCATGTGCTGCAGTAGTAGACTGTGGTGTTTCCGCTGGGGCTTCAAAATGACGTGTTTGGGTGAAAAATCTGGTGGAAAAAGAAAAAAATCTGGGAAAGTTCTAAGCGATCTGGAAGACACAGGAACTGGAGACGCGGCCTCATTCCTGTGACTCTGCCGCATGTGTGTCAAAGTGGAGCCTGCCACAACGACTCCCACAGGGGCTTGCTTACAGAAAATAGCACAGCTTTATACCTTTAAGGAGAGGCTGGCTCTTCAAACCAGCAGTGTATTCTTAGGTAGGGATTCTCAACCTATTTCACATCAACGACTCTCAATTTCATACACATTAGGCCCACGGGCCCCGTTTTTACAAGGTTTAGTCCCTGGGAACCCCAATCTGTCAAATTGTTATTGTGAGATATGATTTTGTCAAAACCTCCATACCTGACTCTACTATACTAAAGGATTGAACTGTGAAACTAAGATTAAAAAAAAATAAAATAAAAATGGTGAAGTTAAACTATTAATCATTCTGCTGGTGACCCCCTGGAACGTCTTGAAGGACCCCTCAGGGGCCCCAGGCCCCATGTTGAGAACCACTGCTCTCAGGTATTGTACTGCCATGGGAAGTGGTTTGTGAACCTCTGGCGACACCTTTGCACCTCACTGGTACAGAGAAGATCCAAACCCGGCCCCAGTTTGACCTCCACAGGTTACGAGCCATTGATCAGCCGTCGAAGCCCTGGAGGTTCAACGCCGGACCTCATCTCCTGAGCGTAGCTGCAGCTCTGTGCTTAATAAATTAAACTTTTTTGACAGAATAGTTGAGAAGAGAATCCCTTGCGCAGGCCCCAGCAATGTGGGCCAAAGGGCTGTCTGGTCCACACGTCCCCCTCCGCAGTGTTATTCCTCAACCCGGTGGATTGTGCGGGAAACAGAAACCCTAGAAACAGGCTGCGGAGCCAAAGGACCCCTGAGGCAGAGGGGAGCACGTCCTAGAGAGAGGGGATTATTTGAGTTGATGTGTTTTGACTCATCCGCCGAGAAAAAACAAAAACAAAGGCTCTCATTGGACCTGGCTTTGTAGAAAAACATAAACACTAAAGGGAATCACGTTACAAAGGATTAGGACTCTGGTTTATTTATGATACACCGTATCGCTTTAACTGGAATGCAGGGAGGCATGGACGTGTTGAGGGCCGTACCCTCCAAGCCCCAGGCACTGCCTCCACCTGTGCACCACCCAGAAGGACCAGCCAGCCCGAAGGGACCGATTAAGAGGTATTTGAGCGGTGGTGGAAGTATATTTAACAGGAAAGTACTTATACAGTTTAACTGAAGTAGAATTGTCCGTATGGTACTTTGAGTTTTACAAGAGTCATTTTGTGTCGAGGGCATCGAACCTTCACCTCAGTGACAGGTCTGAGCACTTCCCCCTCAACCGCATGTTAGTCCAACTGTCAAAGTGAAACGCCTGATGCAGCAAAACTTGGAGTCAAACGAGAAAACCCGAAACAAACTGTCCAGACAGACAGACAGACAGACAGACAGACAGTCGGACTGGACTCTCATCCCCTGGTTTTAAGTCCGAGCGGCTGAAGCGTCTCCTCCTCGCTGCCCCCCCCCCGAGCCAGTGTGAGTACAGGGAAAACATCTGGTTGTAATTAAAGGTTTTCTTTCACTCCCTCCCTCCTTGACGTCACGGCCGCCACCCCCCTCCTTCCTTCCCCCTTCTGCCTTTTCAGCATCTCTGCTCCTGTCTCGTCCCCTTTTCTGGACCCGTTCGTCTCCAGCTCTTCTCCTCTGTCTGTCCTTCCTCCTCCTCCTCCTCCTCCTCCTCCTCCTGGGCGGCTCCCTCCCCCCTGCCTCGTACCTCTCTCCTCCTCCTCCTCCTCTTCTTCCTCCTCCTCCTCCTGGGCGGCTCCCTCCCCCCTGCCTCGTACCTCTCTCCTCCTCCTCCTCCCCCTCTTCCTCACATCTCTCTTTCCTGCCCTGGCTGTGGCTTGCTGTGCACGCTGCATCATGAGGAGCACACAGAGCTGCGTTTGGACTTTATTTTCCTTGTTCCTGTCGCTGAGTTTGGGATGGAGCCGGGCTCAGCAGACCAACTACACCAGGTGAGAGAGGGAGTTTGGGAATGGAGAGGCTCTGCTTGATCGGTGGATTTATCACTCAGGCTGCAAAGGGCTGAATGATTAGTTCAGGACCCCCCCCCCCCAACCCCCCACATGCACAAGAAACTTTCTTAGATTTAATGACATCAGTGCAGTGGTATTCAAACCTTTTTTTTTTTTTTTTGCTGAGCCCCCCTCCCTGTGATTTCAAGGAATTGACGCATAATTAATAATACAAATAAATGATGAAAATAAATCAAAATATGAACAAATTGTATTATTCTCAATTAACTACGGAAAATAACAACTCCTTAACAAAAAGCAGGTCTTAAATATATATTTAAACCTTTAAATAAATATTAAAGGCCTGCTTTCTTTTTGTTTCATCTTTAATTCCCCCCTTGAAATTCCTCCACCCCCCACTGGGGGGCGTTTCCCATGGTTTCAATACCACTTTACAGCAACGCAACAATTCAGTTAATAACAGTATTCAAAGTCTGGACATTGCACAACATACTGTGCACGGTGTGAATACATACACATACATACGACATTCAATAAATATTTTGCCTATATATTTTTGGTGATATTTCTGTTTTCTTGTTCTTGTCTGATTTTGCTGATTTTGCTGCTTTTTCCTTCCCTCTGTGCTTCCCTCGCAGCCTCTGGAGCTTTTTCCTTTGCATGTGACAAGTCTTGACTCTCGCACACACTCTTCTGATTATTTCCTGTGTCGTGCAGTAAGTTTTGTGTTCCAGTTCAGCACTTGACTTATGTTATTATTATCTTGAAAGCCAAGATATGAGGCTGAGGCTGAGCGGCCACAGATGTTGGTGCTCTCAGATCTGCCCGTGGAGTGTGGTCCTGGGTCCTGGACATCTTGGCTCTGATCAGGAGGCGTCACACTCTGCACTCTGGGCTCCTGCTCTGGGAAAATATGTTGGGTTTTTGCCGATTTACAGTACTTTGCTCCAGCACAAAGCTTTTGGATGAAAACAAACATTAATGTTTGTAGTCTGCCGTGATCATATATATATATATATATATATATATATATATATATATATATATATATATATATATATATATATATATATATATTCCTAGATAACAGGGCTCAATTATTATTTGTACTGCTTTTATACTTTTATGCCTATTATTTTAACATCTTTCAACTTCACCAGAACAAGTCGCTTAATTAGTTTGATGATTTTACAGAAATATCTGTAAAAGACAAAAGTGCCAACAGATTACTGGCGGGTGGAAAGATTCCGCGGTCAGAACCACATCCAACAAATGTTGTTTTTTTCCCCCAGCGTTGCATCTGCTCCAGCTGATGGACAATCACATGCTAGATACTGACATGATCACATGGAATTCACATGTGAAATCATATGAATGCACACGTGAAATCCATGTATAGCACATGCATTGTTCTAACTTGTGCACCGTAAATCCCAAACTCATGTGATGAAAATAAGGTTTAAGACTATTTTGAGACTGGTCTTACTGTTGGCCTGCAGCGAACACACATGAGCTTTCAGTCTCTTCCTGATGCATTTTCCTCTGTGTGTCGTGGAGTGTGAAGCTACGTGAGCCACAAACACACTTTCCATTTTCCCACCGACATGAAATGCTGTAATGACTCTGAGGCGACAGTTAAGGACTCCAGCTCGGGTAAGAGAATATTAAAAGGGCAGTAAGGCACTAAAACTGTAGAACGCCGATAAACTTCCATTTTGGGCTGCCCAAAACTCTGGGAAAGTTTCTGGAGTATTCCAAGAATTCCTCCTGAGTGTGCAGCCAGATACTCTCGTTGTGAAAGAGCCTCTAGAGTTCCTTCGACCGTTGGTGCAATCGTATCCAGTCCGTGTTTCGGTATCTTGTGACCCCTTTGTGCATTTGCCTGTTCATTTTGGGAAATGAACGATTTTCTTCTCTGACTAAAATGTGGACTGCAGGGTCACTGTTGGTTATTAGTAAACACAGCCCCTCCCCAAATGGGTTAAAACCAGTGGTTGGCCAGTTGCCCCCAGGCAACCATTAATGTTAAGTAATGGTTTGGGCCGCTGTCAACTGTCTTGTGCACTCTGGCTCCCCGTTGTCAACCATTTTTCACGTGGAAAAATAAATAAATTAGGTTTATTCGCTGTCTGTTGAGCAACTGAAAATGTACTAATCAGGCATCGGAGCAAACTTTTGAACAAAGCAGTAACTGTACCAGAATATAACAAGTCAGGCTTAATGCTTGAAGTTTAACCTGTATTTAGAGTCATAATATTGATGATTGCATTGTTTGCCTTAAAACAAGTCAGTTGGAATCTACTGGAATGTGGCTTATAGTTGTAAAGGATCGATATCACTCAGTTATAAAATGATAAAAATTTGGCAACTGTTTTGTCAGTCTGGGCAACCAACAGCTGACTTCTATAACTTCTAAAAGTTGGTACATTTTTTTATATATAACGGTGTTTTTCATAGATCAGACAACGCCTACCATCACTGCTGTGTGTCCCTGTTTGGTATTATTGTAATATTATTGGATTGTTGGATTCCAGGCCTGTGTTCCACTGTGGAGGAGACCTCATTGCGGGCAGCGGCTTCGTCGGCAGTGAAGGTTTCCCAAGTTTCTACAAACCAAACAGCAAATGCAGCTGGAGAATCACCGTGAGTCACTGACCCCCTTACCCAAATCTCATAGCTCCCCGATGACACACTCTTTACTCACTCGTGTCTGTCTCACTCTTGTCTGTCTCACTCTTGTCTGTCTGTCTCTCTCTCCCAGGTACCCAAGGGCAACGTGATCACGCTCACCTTCCGCGTTTTGGACATGGAATCCGACCCCCTCTGTCGCTTCGACTACTTAGACGTCTACAACGGCCACTCCAACATGGTCCAGAAGCTGGGGCGGTTCTGCGGAACCTTCCGGCCCGGCTCGCTGGTGACCACCAGCAACACCATGATGCTGGAGATGGCGTCCGACGAAGGGACGCAGGGACGGGGCTTCGTGGCCTACTTCAGCGGAGTCGTGCCGAGCACTGATGGTACGAGCCGCGGTGCTGTCGGAGATGTTTTTGTGCTGATGATGAAGTTCTTCATAGAATGACCGTGAATTTCTTGTCAGACCAACAATTCTGTGGAGGGAAGATCAGTAAATCCCAAGGACAAATCACAACGCCCGACTGGCCGGAGAAGAAGTACCCAGCGGGAACGACCTGCTCCTGGCTCATCACTGTGGAGCCCGACATGGTCACTGCTCTACTTTTGGCACCGTTTTTGACTTACTCTTTGTACTCTATAGTGTGTTGTCATTTACCTTTTTCCAATATGTGTTTCTGTTTGGGAACTAGGTCATTATGGTGAAGTTCGATAAGTTTGTCTTGGAGGCAGACACCTACTGCCGCTTCGACTACGTGGCCCTCTTTAACGGCGGAGAAAGGGACGACTCTCGCCTGATCGCAAAGTACTGCGGAGACAGGACCCCTGAGTGAGTTGGAGTAGGGTCACAATGAAAAAAGAAATGACTCAACTTAATTAACCCCAAAATAAACCCAAATAAAATGCTTCAATTTGAAGAAAGAAATATATGTTTCCTAAACTTAAAATTCAGAAATGGTGTAAATTTGAAATAACTGTACATACTTTATTTGCCTGTTAGTTCATGTGGTTCAACATTTAAATCAAAGCTTCTATCACTACATAAAACCCTCCTCGTTTTCATTAGTCAGGTTGAGTACATGTACTGTATTGTTTGGAAAAAAAAAAGTTCAACACAAAAAATAAAGAACAATCAAAATATAAAGTAATAATCTTGCTGCAGCCTCCCTGTGATTCCTTCAAGGACCCCTATGTGGGTGCAGAACCCTAGTATTGGGAACCCCAGCACTACATGCTTTCTCACAGCAGCAGTTAAATTACATGTTTAATGTATATTTAATCTATTCATCTGTCATTTTGGAATTTAACCGTTAATAATAGCTTTTCGCTCGGACGTCCTCTCTTGTTCTTCTCCACAGTCCCATCATAAGCAACAGCAACGTGCTGCTGGTCCAGTTTGTGTCTGACCTCAGCGTGACCTTTGACGGCTTCATGGCCAGCTACACCAGCGTCCCCCGGGGCTCTGAGGTACCGATGGTGGACCTGGCATCCAGATCCTCTGTGCACAAAGTCCCCTCCAGACCCTCTGTACCCAAGGCCCCTGTGACTCTGTCCACCACCACCACCACCACCACCACCACCACCACCACCATCACAGCCAAACCCAAAGTACTGAAACCAACAAGAACCCGAGCACCAGCCACCCCGAGCCAGGATAGAAAAGTGGTGGTGACTGGAAAAAGACCAGGTCAGTCTTTTGTGTGTATGCTGTGTCTGTATGGGTTTCTGAATATGTTTATTAACCTCGTAAACATCTATACATTTCTCCCCCTCGTGAAGCTCTTCTTATCAAGGATTACCCTTGTTTGACAAGGGTTGTGAGGTTAAGGCAAGGGGTTGAACCTTTTTGGGCCCATCACTGCATTTTTAGGTCCCAAAATAAATATGAGAAATGTTCCTCTTTTTTTTCCCTTTAGATAGATTTGCATTTTCTCAGCAGCTCAAAACAGTTGGCAAAATAATATTAAAGCAATGCAACAAACATATTGCATTGGGCAGGCCAGCAGGCCTAAGGGGGCAGCCCCCCCAGCTGGCTATCTGGCAGTGGGCTAACAACCTACTCCAGAGAACCTCTCCTTGTTACGAAACCAATCAGAAATAGCCGGACTGCCCCTTGGTATCAACCCTTGCACGCCCCTGACTCACGAACAATCAATCTCCGACATCCCTTCCGTGTTGCCACATGGAATGTGCAAACCTTTGACGCACAGGACACGCTACTCTTCTGTCACGTGAACTGTCTCGTTACAACATCTCCATCGCGGGACTCTGCGAATCACGCTGGTGTGATAGCGGTGAGAAGAAAGAGGGAGACCACAGCTACATCTGGAGCGGCTCAAATGACAACAGAGGGCTATATGGTGTCGCCCTAGCAATGCCATGCCATGTTAGGAAATCCCTTATAGGATGGACCCCAGTCAGCGAACAACTGCTAACCGCCGGTTTCCACCATCAACATGGCAAGTTAACCGTCATTGTTGCCTATGCACCAACAGAGGTCGCAGACGACCAGGCAAAGAACGCTTTCTTTGATCAACTACATCTGGCCATCCAGCAGATACCCCCTCATGACATCACTATTGTGCTAGCAGACTTCAACGCCACCGTCTCCTCTGCTTCACGGGACTCGCAGACCAAAAACATCATTGGCCCAGAATCTCCAGATCCCATCACCAACAACAACAGTGACCACCTCCAGCATCTATGGAGTGCTGGGGCCCTATCTATTGTAGACACATGGTTCCCCAGGAAGAACATACACAAATGGACATGGTATAGCAATGATGGCAAAACCCGCAAGGCCTTAGATCACATCATCATCTCCAGTCGCTGGAAATCCAGTGTTACCAACTGCCGTGTGTATTGTGGAGCCCAGCTAGGCAACACGGACCACCGATTATTGGTTGCCCAGTTGGGACTGAAGTTAAAGGATGTTCCATCATCACGGGCACCACCTCGACTGAGATCCTCTCATCTCCAGGATCCAACCATCACCTCAGTGTTTACCTGCTCCATCTCCAACCGGTGTAATGCCCTGGCCGAAGAAGAACTCACCAACTGGAACCTTTTCGTGTCCACAATTAACCAGGAAGCTGCTGACTCCATCCGACGCACTCACCATACACCTAGACGCCCCTGGATAACACCAACATTGCTAGAAATCATAGAGCTCCGTAGAGCAGCACATCTTAGGGGCGACATGACTGAATACCGTCGCCTAAATCGCATACGCTACACCGCGATACAAGAAGACAGGGAGAGATTCTGGCAAGGAGAAGCAGAATGCCTGGAGTCTGCCGCCGAAAATAACAACTTCACCCAAGTGTATCGAACCCTGAGGCGAGTGAAATCAGGCCCCAACAGAAGGCAGTCCAGGTAAAGGACACACAGGGTATCATACTGAACTCCGAGGATGAATGCATCAGCCGCTGGAAGGAGCACTTCAGTGACCTTCTGCATCACCCCGCACCCCAAACCGACCCCACTCTCACCATTTCATCTGAAAATGCCAGCGCAAATGACAGCTGCAGCATAGACCCCGTCACCAAAGTAGAGGTCGTGCAAGCTCTGACCAAACTGAGAAATGACAGAGCCCCTGGTATCTGTAACATCACAGCTGAAATGATGAAATTGGGCGGCGACAACACCATTGACTGGCTCGCCAAAATCATCAATCATGTCTGGATAACTGAGCACCCCCCGGAAGACTGGACCAGGGGTATCATCCTCCCCTTCTGGAAACATAAGGGTGATAAAATGGTCTGCAGCAACCACAGAGGCATCACACTCCTGTCTATCCCAGGCAAGATCTTCACCCGCATAGTTCTCACCCGGGCCCTTCCGGCCATTAGAAGCGAAAGACGCCCCCAACAGGCGGGCTTCATGCCAAACCGCTCCACAACGGACCAGATCTCTGCCCTCCGCCTCATCATTGAGAAGGTACACAAGTGCCGCCAAAACAGACACCTCTACATTGCCTTTCTTGATCTTAAGGCAGCTTTTGACACCGTGGACCACTCCTCCCTCTGGAAGATCCTCACCATCCTTAGAGCTCCAAGAAAGATTACCCCTCTCTTTCAAAAGCTCTACAGCGACGCCAAAAGCTGTGTGCGTGTCAATGGCACAAACTCTACCTGGTTCCCAATCAACATGCATATCAGTGGAGAGGAGAATGAGTTTGTGACCTCCTTCACCTACCTAATGGCAACATTTCACCTGAAATAAACCGGAGACGTGCCCTGGCAGCCGGTGCCATGAAAACACTTTTGAAGCCGCTGTGGAGACACCACTCCATATCAAGAGCGACCAAACTAAGGATTTATAACACCTCGGTCCTCTCCATCCTCCTCTACGGAGCAGAAACCTGGCCTCTCAACAAGACCCTCGCTGCCAGAATCGATGGCTTTGACACCAGAGCACTGCGCTCAACAGAGGGGATAAAATGGCAAGATAGGGTTTCTAACATCATGCTGCGGGAACGCACCCAACAGCCCCCTGCGTCCCACCTGGCAGCACAGCGTCGGATGCGCTGGTATAGCCATGTCAAAAGGCTCCCCCTCAGAACACCCTACTCACGCTATCCTCCACTTCCAACCTAAAGCTGCCGGCTGGAAACGCCCCCGCGGTGCCCCCCGCACCCGATCGATTGATGCCGTCACCAGGGACCTACACCAAATGGACCTGTCGCTTGCTGAAGCCGAATCCCTAGCACTGGACCCATCCAAATGGAGAAGATTGGTGAAACTGACTGGCTCTACGCATAGCGTCGCCCCCGTCGCCGAGCAAGAGACCTGATGAATAAAAATATAAAAAATAAAAAGCAATACATGCAAAAATTGGAAAATGTACAATAAACCTAACAGTTAACTGTACACAATAAGATATGGGAATGTACATGAAACATAGTGACAGACAACTGACAGTCAAAAAACAACAGGAAAAAAAAGCCAGCACCAGCACCACCAATTGTATGCGTTAAAATTCACATTTAGGCCAATAGCAACAGATTGAAGCTAAATAAGAATCTTCCTTCCTGTACTGACAGTGCATTACACTAATGTGTATATGTGGATATTCCACATTGCATATTAGCTATTTCATGTGAATTGGATATTACATCAGCTACAATTTTTACATCATGGAGCATGGAGGGAGCTCCAAACGGATTATTACAATTTTTAGTTCAAACCTATTTCACTAATGTTTTGATAAAGATATATTAATCAAATATCAATACATCAGTTTTTTACATCCTGTGACATTGTTTATATCAATTGTCTCCTCAAGGTTGAGATTGGGTTAAGGGAGTTATATAAATACAACATTTTCTGTGCTTGTTAAAGCCCTTTTGCAATGTAACCAAACTATAGACTTCACTTGTATCTGTGTTAAAATATCAAACATGATACCAAATCGTATGCCTCGACTGTCCTTTTAGGTCCAATGAATCCCTTGTGTGCCAAAGCGTGCAAAAGAGACGGAACCATCAAGATCAGTTTCTGTGCCAGTGAATTTGGTAAGATCTCATTCCCGGTATTTCAGGCACAGGTCGGGTGACTGCATGTAACCTAATGAAATGTTGTATTTCCATCTCACAGTGATAACAGGGAAGGTGAGCGCTCTTTCCCCCGGGCCCCGCGGAACACTTCACATCAGCGTCACCCTCATTAAGACCTACAAGGCGGGTCGACTCTCTATCGCCCAGGCCGGGGAGTCCATGTCCGTCAAGCTGGTGTCCCAATGCAAGAAGTGTCCGCTGCTGCGGAGAGGTACTGCACCACACTCTGACACAAAGACATTCATCTCACTGGGTTTTCCAAAGAATTCCAAAACTGACACTGAACACATCTCATCTCTTCTGCCAGGAATGAACTACATCATTATGGGACAAGTGGATGAAGAAGGCCGTGGTACTTTGGCCCCTGGCGCCTTTACAGCGCCGTACAAGCCCCCACATCACAAACTATTAATGAATATCAACAATCAACCCTGTTAACTCTCACAGCATTATGACAACATCAAACAAAAATCCAGGGTAATGCAAAGTAAAGTTACACTCTGAAAATAAAAGCTATCATTGCACTATAGCAAAACATAGCAGTGATTTTACACGTGACCGTAATGCAATATTACACCATTTTTTCCTTTCATATGAACACATGCCAGACCATATGTTTGTAATTTATGTACAAATAAAGGATTTATAACTTTTGATTTTCCTGATTTCATAATAGAGAACAGTCGCAAATGAACCAATTTGGCATTACCTGCTTTGGCAGTCCTCAACTTGGCTTTTAGGAGCTTTCTTCGGTTCCCTTTAGTGGACTAAGGACAGGGGCGGTCTTAGTGATTTGGAGGCCCGAGGCAGGGCCAATGTGAGGCCCTTCTCCACCTCGCTTAATCCAAGCATGACTAGTAAACAAACAATTTAGACGGAGCTCTTTTCAGTGAGTAATGCTAAATGAGAATTCCAACCCAACCATTCAAACACTCCTTACTCAGTTAGAAGAACACTATGTTGTGGCAGTTTCGCCTACCACGCGCTACCCAAGTGGCATGTTCAGGGACCTCCGGCACAGAGACACAGAAGACGGGGTGTAGAAAACACACAAGTTTATTGTGGAGAGGGGGCTTGATAGAACCAAGCCCCGGAGCAGATGGACACAGGTCATGACAGGGCTCCTCTCTCCTGAGTGAGTGTGGGGATGGAGGTTTTACCTGTTGCTCTTGAGACCAACCCACGAGCAACAGGTGTGCAGCAACTCTGATCCTGGGTCTCCAATTACCTCGATCCAGGTCAGGTGTGGCTGCTCAAACCGCACCATCCCCACGCCACATACTGTATGTATAGTAATTGTAATAATAGGACAAGAAAAAAACAGTGCCTATTTCTCAAACAACAACAGTGTTTCAAAATTTCAGCCGCAAACAGCTTTCACTAAGAAAAGCCCCTGGTGTCATCGTTCCTGGAGGCTCCATGTCCCCCCTCTAGACCCACCGCAGTGGGATCTGTTGTTGTTGCGATCCAGCTACTGGTTAAGAGTTGGAGTCGAACCGGCCGCCCGACCTACATCCACCGACGTGCATGATTTCAACACAGCCACACCACCGGGTCTCCAGTCCACCTAGGGCTGCCACCTTTCAAACGATGACTCGAATTTGAACCCTGAACATGAACACTTTAACTTCAGCCAGCCTCTCTATTCGAGCTAATGGGTCTTTCTGAACTTGGTCGTCTCCTCCATTCACTTGTTTGGAGGAACTGGACTTCGATGGAAATATCTGGACTTGAACCTGTGACGTCAGCGCTGGAAGGCAGCATCTGAAACATCATGGCACCTTGTCTCCTTCATGTGCCGCTTTTAAACAAACACTTGTGTTGCCGGCTTTCAAAATCTCACCTGGCACGGGACCCATAAGCCCTCTAACACTGAAATTGACATTCAACGACCTACCCCTTTGAGCCACTGAGTCTTATAAAGCGCGCTCATCTCGACTCAGTAGTGATGTTACACCTGACTCCGGCGCTCCAATGCATCTATCAAACTCGCTGGCAATTTCAATTGAATCACTGCTCTGCGGCACGCTTTCAAACGCTAATAATGACGCAAAAGATGACGTCCAAAGCAGTCACATGATTCACTGAAGGAAAGAACCAGTGTTTGCCTCATAACTTCAGTCAATCACGTGACGCCTCGCAGTGTTTTGACAGCTTTGGGTTGTAGTAGTAGGTGCGTGCATAGTCGCCGTTGTGAAGATGAGATTTTTGCCGACCAATTTTCAATGCAATGGTTCAAATTGTTCAAAGCTTCAGAAAAGCCTTTGTGGGAGTCTCACAGGTAGGGAGACGGAGTCTTTCTTTCCGTGGTCTGCCAACATGCCGAGAGTTTTTATCATATGGGAGAATAAAAAGGCTTGCTGGCCACAAGTACAAATAATAATGACTTTGGGTGCAGGAGGAGTCACGCTCCAGTCCTGCTCCTGGTCGGCTGACGAGCCGGTGCGCCGATCCCCTCTGCAAGACGGACAAACATTAAGAAATCTCCCTGCCTCCAGTCGGCCTCCAATCGCCGCCAATCTGCCTCCAATCGGCCCAATCAGCTCCGCGTGGAGCTGATTGGGCCCTTGTTGTCTTCGGCCCTTGTTGTCGCTTAAAAGACTCGGGCCGAAGCCTGTGGATTATCATGGTCAAAAAGCTTCAAGCTGAGGCCTGGGAAGAAGAAAGCCTGGGTCTCAGGCTCGTTGAAAAAACTCAGGGCATGGTGTGAAAAAAGTGGGTCTTGTCATACTCCGACCTTCAAACTTGGACGAAATCACTGGAACAGAACAAAAGCTGATGCGTACAAGTTTTATTGTGCATCAGAAAAAAAACCAGACACAACAGTGAACTTGGAGTGGGCTTCGCGAAACCCAGACTGCTTTCTTTCTTTGTTCTCACATCTTTATAGTCACGCGAGGCATTGCCCGTTTACATATTTTGCCTCTTTTTTTGTCAGAAAATAATCAGGAATCTGTTTTGAGCCAATCGTAGTCTTGATCCTTTGTTTAGTTGTCCTCTGATGTCACTTCTCAGCCAGCCAATCACAGCCTTCATTGCTGAAACCTTCCTTCTCTCGAAGACGGCGTTTATTTGTAGTTTTCTACCGGCAGCCGGGTTCCAAAAAACAAAAAGACTGATACGTCTTGTCCCTTAACTGACCTGGAGACCTGGTGGCGATAGTGGCGCCGCCCCTAGCGGTCGCCTGCGCCGGCACTCCGGTTCAAGCCCGTGTCGCTTCCTGCTTTCGGGAAATCAGATCACGCTGCGATCTCGCTGCTTCCTGTTTACAGGCCTCTGATCGCGCGGGATCTGGTGATGACGAGGGAAGTGAAGCGGTGGACGGACCAATCAGAGGCTGCGCTTCAGGACGCTCTGACTGACGTAGACTGGGACGTGTTCCAAGCGAGTTCAAGTGACGTCAGCGAGTTTACGGAGGTTGTAGTGAGTTTTGTGGCTACGCTCGCGGATGAAATCGTTCCCACGGTGAAAGTTCGGATATTTCCAAACCAGAAACCATGGGTTGATAAATCCATCCGCTGCGCTCTGAATGCGCGCACGGCCGCTTACAACGACGGACTTGTATCTGGTAACATGGACAATTACAAAGCGGCGTCGTACAATCTGCGGAGGGTGGTGAGGGACGCCAAACGGACGTACAGAGACACCGTGGAGCTGCAGATGGAGCGGGGGGACACCAGACGCTTGTGGGAGGGGCTGCGAACAATAACGAACTACAAGAGCAGCTCCTCCCCAGCCACGAGTGTGGACGCCTCCCTGGCCAACCAACTGAACTCCTTTTATGCGCGGTTCGAGTCTGGCAGCAGCACCGCTAGCTCGCCGGCTAATTGGAGTTACACCGCTGGGGACGAGCGCGCACTCTCAGTGTCCGTGCACGAGGTCAGGAGGGCTTTGATGCGGGTGAACACCAGGAAAGCTGCGGGCCCAGATGGCATATCTGGGCGAGTACTGAAGACCTGTGCTAACCAGCTAGCTCCGGTGTTCACCACAATATTCAACATCTCCCTGGCTGAATCAGTGGTCCCATCCTGTTTCAAGAGGTCCACCGTCGTTCCTGTCCCGAAGATCGCCTCTCCAACCTGCCTGAATGACTACCGTCCGGTGGCCCTCACCTCGGTGTTCATGAAGTGTTTCGAGAGGCTGATTAAGGATTACATCTGCGCCTCCCTCCCCCGCACCTTGGACCCGTTGCAGTTTGCGTACCGGCAGAACAGATCCACGGATGACGCGGTCTCTCAGGTACTGCACACCACGCTCACGCACCTGGATGGCCAGAAGGGGGCCTATGTGAGAATGCTGTTCATTGATTATAGTTCAGCTTTCAACACCATAGTTCCCACCAGACTGGCTGTCAAGCTGAAGGAGCTAGGATTGGATGGTCCGCTGTGCACCTGGATCCTGGACTTCCTCACAGGCCGCCCCCAGGTGGTCAAGGTGGGGAAGTACATGTCAAGCTCCCTCACCCTGAATACAGGATCCCCCCAGGGCTGCGTCCTCAGCCCCCTACTGTGCTCCCTGTACACACATGACTGTGTGGCCAGGTCCAGCTCCAACACCATCATCAAGTTTGCTGACGACACCGTGGTCGTGGGCCTGATCACCGACTGCGATGAGAAGGCCTACCGCGAGGAGGTGGCTGACCTGTCACTCTGGTGCCAGGACAACAGCCTCCACCTGAACGTCAGCAAACCAAGGAGCTGATTGTGGACTTTAGGCGTGGATCACAATCGAGGACGCACGCGTCCTTGTGGATTAATGGGACTTCTGTCGACAGGGTGAGCAGCTTCAGATATCTGGGAGTCCACATCACAGAGGACTTAACATGGACTGTTCACACAGACACTCTGGTGAGAAAGGCGAGGCAGCGTCTCTACCACCTCAGGCAGCTGAGGAAATTCCGGGTCTCGGTGAGGATCCTCAAGTCCTTCTACTCTGGAGCAGTGGAGAGCATCCTGACAGGCAACATCACTGCCTGGTTTGGGAACTGTACTGCTCAGGACAGGCGGGCCCTGCAGAGGGTGGTGCGTTCAGCTGAACGTACCACTGGAACTACCCTCCCCCCCTTGCAGGAGTTATACACCAGGAGGTGTAGTAGCAGAGCCCGTAGGATCATGAAGGATCCT
Source organism: Zeus faber (assembly GCF_960531495.2). NCBI lineage: Eukaryota > Metazoa > Chordata > Actinopteri > Zeiformes > Zeidae > Zeus > Zeus faber. The sequence goes on along the minus strand of NC_137200.1, from coordinate 30,452,669 downwards.
CATCACCCCAACAACGGACTGTTTCAGCTGCTGCGGTCAGGCAAGCGCCTCCGCAGTCACACAGCGAGAACAGAGAGACTGAGACGGAGTTTCTTCCCTCAAGCCATTAGAACTGTCAACGCTGACCTCACCAGGGGTCCTAACTGAGCCATGCACTAGGCTCCACTACCTACTGTACTGTATGTAGCATACTGTACCGCATACTGTACTGTATGTAGCATACTGTACCGCATACTGTACTGTATGTAGCATACTGTACTGTATGTAGCGTACTGTACCGCATACTGTACTGTATGTAGCATACTGTACCGCATACTGTCTCACTGTTCAGGGTTGTTCGTGATGCCGTATTGCAGCGCCGTACTGTTGTATACTGTGCTGTATTATCCCAAACACTACCTCACACTATTCACATTCACATGCCACTTTAATTCACATGCCACTTTAAATGCACATATCTGTATATACATAGGCATATTCCTTCAACCTATTCCATTTTATTTCAATTTATTTTTTATTGTATTTTATTCTATATATTTTTTATCTTATTCAATAAGTATTCCACTTACTGTATTACGTCTTAGGAGTCAGTTAGTCGGTCTATTAGAAAGGAATTTTCTACTTTTTATTTTATTTTATTTTTGTACTTTTTCCTAGGACTTATTGTGTGCTATCACCGGGTGCGTTGCATTACATTTCACTGCATATATGTATGGAAGTATGTATATGTATGTGACAAATAAAAATCTTGAATCTTGAATCTTGAATCTTGAGAGATGGTGCCCTCTATTGGTCATATGATGTACTAGACTCTGGCTTCATCTGGTGGTTTATAAAGTGCACTACTTTTCAAAGGTCATTTTAAGGGATAGTTTATATATTAAATTTGGTTGTTATCGCATCTGATTTTGTATAACATGTTGTAGGTTTTCATGTGGGGTGACTTAATTTAACCATAATCAAATCACAACACCCTGGTCTCCGGTTGCTTTTAACCGTGCTTGTGTTTCAAGATGAGCTTTCAAAAGCTCACCTGGCATCAAACCCTCAAGTCTTCCAACACTGAAGTTTATTGTGTTCGATGTAATCTTTCTTGTTAATTTATATTTTTTATTTAGTTTTAGTTTGTTGTTACTTTTGCTCATCAATCTGGTTCATTTATCACCTGGTTCAGTTATGTAAAGAATTCAACCGACCTATTTGGTCTGTTGTGTTGTAAAGTGTTTTTCCTCTCCTCTGCCCACCATGTCCATGTCCACGTTCTCCAAAGGCCCGTCTTTCTAACCCTAATTATCGGGATACTTGTGGGATGGGAGTAATGCACAGCGCCGATTGCTGGAGTGACAAAGGAAAACAGAGTTTTTATGAAAAAATAAAATGGAACCTTCTGCAGGGGGCTCCAGGCAATCGCCTAACTATGCCCGATGGAAAGACCACCTGTGACTATAGGAAAATAACGTACAATGGAAAATTGTTGTTCTAGTACAGTACATTGTCAACAGAGCAATATATTTTAAACCGACGACATTCTGCTGTGTATTTTCTTGTATGGAAGTCAAGCAATTCTACCTACTACTACTTCTATTACTACTTCTACTAATTCCACCTTTCTGGAATTAATAGTGATAAATAAGTAAGTGTATCTTCATTAGTTAAATTGCTGGAACAACAAGCCTGATCCATGGGGGCCCCACCTCCAACCCCCAGGACTTAAAGGATCTGCTGCTAATGTCTTGGTGCCAGATACCACAGGACACCTTCAGAGTCGGGTGGAGTCCAAGCCTCCACTCACAGCTGTTTTGGAGACACAAGGGGGAGCTACAGTATTAGTGTTATTAGTGGTTAGATTAGTGGTGCTTTTAACGTTGTCTCTGATCGGTGTAAGTTTGATGGGTGATGAGAGTCCAGAAAGGAACAATCAATCTCCATAATCCTATAGTATGATATGATGCTCCTCACTTCCTGTTGCCACCTTTGGCCGCGAGCCTTTATCAATGTACAAAAAATATTTTAAATTAAAACTTAAAGAAAAAGAAAAAAAAAAAGCATTTCCAGATGATGTTCAGGTTTTATATTTTTTAGTGCCCACTGCCTCTGCGTCTTCATATGTTGTTGGTACACTCATGCTCAAAATACACCAGGCACGTTGGTGCAGTGTATGGGCGTGGCGTGGCGTGGAGCGTGGCGTGGAGCGTGGCGTGGAGCGTGGAGCGTGCCGTGGAGTGTGGCTGCAGCGTGGAGCGTGGCGTGGAGCGTGGCGTGGAGCGTGGCGTGGAGCGTGGCGTGGAGCTTGGCGTGGAGCGTGGTATCTCACCGGCTTCACCGTCTGTGTGGTGAAGCGTCTCACACGCTTCTATGTTGTTGTACAGAGAGGGTAGTACTAGAGAGTATTGGAAACAACAGCCAATTAAATAATTTCTAACAAACAGTTTGTAGTTTTATGTCTGAAATACCATCAATGCTTTTATTAGTTATTGTGTTATTGTTGTTATTGTTATGTTATATAACAATCTTTGTGATTTCTGATTATTACTTGTTTAAGACTTTTATTACATGTTGATCTTGTTTGAACTGTCTCACAATGTGTCCTATCATCTCTGCACACACTAAGTCAAACAAGGTTTGCATTTACCCAGTTTAAAGGTATAAGAACTGTTTTTATGGTAGTCCACCATAAATAGCTTTTGTGTTGAGTACGTCTTTTTTTTATAACTTTGTTATTATTGGGGGGGTCTTCCGAATTACTGTTCTGAGCCTTGTTAATCCGACACACATCCCCATCAATCGGCAGAAATACAACCTATAGAATGTATGGAAAAAAAAGGGAGGACATGAAAAGGGGCTGGTGGTCTCTGGAGAGGCCTGCCTGCCACTTCTCATTTCCTCCCACTCCTCTCTGTAATTACATCGGCTACATTCTTACTCCATCATATCAGCACCGCTCTTATTTTCTTTGCAGATAAAGAGAAAAGTGAGAGCTGTGAGTACAAGTAGCACTTTATTGAAAACTGCTGTAAAAACACAATAGGCAAAAAATAACATGACCTTGAGATATAATGTAGAACTGATGAATTAGAAAATATTTTTTTACAATGACTGCTATGCATTTATGTTCATCACTTTACTCTTCAAAGCGCCGCTTCTCTAGACTGTCTAGCGTCTCAATTTAAAGCTACATCATTTATGCTATGTGAAATGACGTATGATTACCTTTCGGCCACACGGGTCAAATTAAAACCGCCGTTCCCCTCCTCTCCCTTCTCAATTTTTTTTGGATTCCGTCATCCGATCTCATCCTCCTCTCCTCGCCCTCCTCTCAACCTACACCCAAACGCTGCCCTTGCCCTCCCTCTCCGAGGCCTCCTGCTGGCCACAGCAGCCTCCTGCGCCCAGACCCCGGTGGTGGGAGGCGGGCAGGTTCTTGTACACGGCCCGGCTGTAGGGAATGAAGCACAGGCCCAGCTGCAGGTGGCGGGCCAGGCGGCAGTACGCGGCCAAGGCCAGGACCAGCAGGGGGGTCAGCAGGAGAAAGCCCACCACCAACAGAGCCACGCAGCCCCCGTCGTCCAGCAGGTCTGAACAGTACAGCGAGGTTCCATGCGGCTGCACCTGGAAATCACAGGAAGGAGGAACAGCAAGAAATCAGGTCCATGAAGGAAGAACCTGCTTGCACGGGACCGCCTGTTCACACACTGGGACCGTGACAAGCGCCCACACCAGGTCGGCCCCAAATGGGAGAGCATGTTTTTTCCGGTGCAATAAAGAACATCTCTTCTTTGTACCAGTAGGATACAATGAAACATGTCCCCTGCATCTGACTCATCCTGGACCTCGGAGCGGGGATCCACTCCAGCTCTTTTGCAAGTGCCTTGCTCAGGGGCACCGACGGGAGTATTAACCCCTCACATACATGTCTTTAGATGGTGGGAGGGAAATAGAACACCTGGAGGAAACCCCCCCCCCCCACACAGGGAGAACATGCAGACTCCTCACACAGAAAGGAGCGGGGGATGAAACCCAGGACCTTGTTGCTGTGAGGCAGCAGCGTCAACCACTGAACCACTGAGCCACCGAGTCATTGAGCCACCGAGTCACCGAGTCACCGGGTGACGAGAGCTTAGCTCCACTGGACATTTACCGGTTTTCCATGATTGAGAGTTTAAAATGTCCTTCATGTAGTGTTTGCAAAGTGCGAAACCCCCCCCCCCCCATATAATGACACAAGCAGCAGCCCGTACTCCTCAAGTGATTCTGGACAAAGACTTCCTCCCCCTCCCTCCTCCGACTAACATGACATCACCACATAAGATCACCGCTCATCCATTAGCTTCATAACAGTCCCTGGAGCGGTGGTGACTCGTGCTCTGGTGATCGATGAGAAAAAGATTTGCCCTTTTGACGGAATAATACGTGGAATAGCAGCCGCCGGGTTCCTCCTCCTCTCCAGGCCTCTATTCTTGCATCTTCCTTCCTCTGACCTCTGCAAAGTCTAAAAAAGCACACGTTTCCTTCCGCCTTGACTCACCGTGGAGTGGCACAGGAAGCCGAACACGATCATGACGAGCGAGGGGGTGAGGATGGTGCCGAACACGAGGCTGGCGAAGCCGGCGTTGACCAGCGCCACCACCAGGTTCTGCGCCGTCACCAGCACCGAGCAGGCCCAGCAGTCCAGCGAGCCCCGGAGCTCCAGCGGGGTGTCCACCGCCTCGGTGCTCCCCAGGGAGTACGGCGGTGGCACGACCACGCCCGACCCCGCCCCGGACGGAGAGCCCGGCTCCGAGCGGCGTTCCTCCGAAACCGCCTTCTCCAACGACCCGTTTCGTGGCAGACTCATCTCCCTTGTGGCGCCTGGCACAGGGAAAGCAAAGCAAACAAAGCTGTTTACCGGGGAACACACACACACACACACACACACACACACACACACACACACACACACACACACACACACACACACACACACACACACACACACACACACACACACACTGTTAATTGTTAATTTAACGGCCATATTATTTTATGTGAAGACACGATTGACAGTTTCATTAATAATGTCCGTTGATGCACTTTTAAGGCTAAAAGTATCACTGGGGTGGCTTTGATTGAGTGTGTAGCACAGGTGATAAGATAAGATAAGACTTTATTAATTTCTGGGGGGAAATTCAGGGAAAGATATATCGGGGCGGGGTCGGGAGAATTGGGATAATTCCAGGTTCAAAATGTAAAAGTCCTGTTTCCGTGCTTTTGCTCCAGCCCTCACTGATCCAGCTGACTTCCCTTCAGTTGAACTTCAGCTGAAGAGTAAATCCATGCGGTTGGCTCAAAATCCCAGAGTGGACTCATTCTTTCTGAACCTGGATTTCACCACAAAAATAGAATAACTACTTTAAATATATGGTTTAGGAAACAAATAAGCTGCAGTGGAAAATAATGGCCCATACGTCGGCCATAAAGCTGCTCGGCAACTAGTGGCAGAACATAATCATGTAAGAAAAAACAACAACAACAAATAAAAAACAAGACAGTTTCCAGCCATTCATTAAAGGTTTCAGTCAAGAATGTAGTGATGATGTGGTTCCAATTCAACACCGATCGCTGTGTGAACACTTAAGTGGAAGGAAACGGTCTCCCTGGACCGCACCTCCAATTTACAGGACACCAGCCAGAACAATAAGCCAGGAACAGCCAGCCAGCCCCAGAAAAAAACAAAAAACCACTCCGCTAATGTGAAGTGTGAACAGAATGTTTTTACATCCAGCTCAAACAAAGGAACAGCACCGGCTGTTGCGTCAGTGGCGATACAGGCTCAATATTTATATTTTTCCCAGACGTCCCGCGGGCGTGCGGCGTGTTATGCTATTCGGGGCCCAGTTCATCTATTTTCTGTTTTCTTTGTCTGGTGGTGTTATTTGAGCGTCCACTGAGAGTTGGGGTTAAAGTTGGGCTGCATTCGGTCTGAAAGCACTCAGATAACCAACGGCTTCAAATTACAGCCTGTCAGCACGCTCAGCATGTGTAGGGAATTACCATTCAATAAATGACCATTATAGTATGTCTCACACCATGCACACAGAGAGAGCATTTCACTCCAACCCCACTTACCGCCTGCACAGCATGAGTTCTATTCAGAGAAAACATTCTGTTGCCATCGTGTTATATCATATCAGATCGATTCAAACCCTTCAAGTGTGAAGAATCCCTCTCTATTAATAACCCGGTGACATTAATAACGTGACGTCTTGAAGAGTTTGCTCGACCAGAGAAAAAAAAGTCCTGATCACTTTGTCCATGAAGTGCATCTTTGACTTTACAAGCTCCACAGCGTTGGGCGGCAGCTTCGGCCACCGACTCTTATTTCGTACGTATGTGTTATGCTTTCCAACGGTAAACTCATCAACATAAATATATATATTTATATATATAAACACTTTTATGTTGTACTTCTGCTATGATAATACACGCTATTCGACCCTGGTGGGTGCAGCATCCCCTCCCCGCTCCCGCCGAGCGCTGGATGTGCTGCGTGGTGGACGGGGAAGCTGCAGGGACCTCTCACCTCCTGTCTTCTCTGCAGACGACCAGAAGGAGAAAAACAAGAAAATCAAGAAAATCAAAGTGCTTCCTCTCGACGGGCGTCCTCCTCGGGTAAAAACGTTGAATTCAGCTGCAGATGTTTGCCTTTTCCCCTCTGTGCCAGGGTGGGTTTTTTTTTTTAAGCGTCCCGCGTCCCCCCCCGCGGGCCCCCCCCCCAGATACGAAGCAGTTTTGGTCTTTTTCTTTGGGGCAGATCCAGGCTTCACTCCCGTCCTGCGTCCACTCAGGAGGAGGAGAAGAAAGTTGAGCACGGTTCTGCTTCCCCGCTGGGTTTTCCCTCTTCCTTTCCCGAAGCTCTGTTTCCTCACACTGACTCCAGACTGAGATATGATAAAGTGTGCAAGTGGCTTTACGTGTGTGTGTGTGTGTGTGTGTGTGTGTGTGTGTGTGTGTGTGTGTGTGTGTGTGTGTGTGTGTGTGTGTGTGTGTGTGTGTGCAAGCCTCAGTTCCTGTGGCTGCAGTGAGGGTGGTGCTAATGGGAAGCACACAGGGCTGGTGTTGTAGTATTTGTGCAGGGGAGCAGTGGAGGATTGTGATAACCCCCAAAACCCAGAGGTGGGGGGGGGGGGGGGAGTTTATTTGGACAGATTGGCATCGTCAGGGAGTATTTACCCAAACCTCAACTCCTTTCTCACAACGGACCCTTCACTCCGCTGCCCTTTTTGTTTTCCGTTCCGCGGCCATGGAAGAGGTCATCGCAAGTAGAAGTACAAATACCCTGACCTCAAAAGGACTCGAGTAAAAGTGAAAGTACCTCATTGCCATGTCGACTCAAGTGTAGAAGCACTTGCTCTTAAAAGTACTTTAAGTATTAAAAGTAAAAGTAGTTGTCATCCAGTGCGAGGAGTCGGACTTGATTAACTTCTTCCTGCAGGTAGTGCTCAACACCAAAGCAGTACAGCTGGCTTGAGCCTTCATACAAATACATACAAATACATACAAATACATACAAATACAAATCCAAACTTTGATTGATCTTTTATGTTTGAACTTGTCTGCTTGTCTTGTTTCTACATATTGAATGATGTTTAATGTGTCTTAATTCCTTTAAATTCAAATAGGTATTACTTATTATTACATTTTAATGGAAATTTGTCGTTTATATGTAAAGGTTTTTTTTTATTCTTCATTTACTTCCACCACCGCTGCTTCCTATCTTGACTTGGATAAATACTTTTTTATTTTATTTATTTGAATAAAATAAAAATGGTGTGAGTGTATGTGTGTGTGTGAGTGTGTGTGTGTGCGAATAATAGCATGATGATAAGATGTGGATTACCGCTCCCCCACACTCTGAGACACAACACAGAGCTCTGAGTGAGGAAGGTGCAGAGGGCACTGCCCACAGCTCCACAACGCTGACGGGGGTGGTGTGAGTGTGTGAGTGTGTGAGTGTGTGAGTGTGTGAGTGTGTGAGTGTGTGTGTGTGAGTGTGTGAGTGTTAGTGTGTGTGTGTGTGTGTCTGGTGGTGGGGGGCGACAGGGGATTTGACCCTTAACCCCCTTGATGAAAAACAGAGCATGTTGAGAAAGTGAGGAAACGGGGGAGGGAGGGGGGGACTGGGTAATGTGGAGAGAGAGACAGGACCTTACGGGAGAGAGACAGGGCCTTACGGGAGAGAGACAGGACCTTACGGGAGAGAGACAGGGCCTTACGGGAGAGAGACAGGGCCTTACGGGAGAGAGACAGGGCCTTACGGGAGAGAGACAGGACCTTACGGGAGAGAGACAGGGCCTTACGGGAGAGAGACAGGACCTTACGGGGGAGAGACACAACCTTACGGGAGAGAGACAGGACATTACGGGAGAGAGACAGGGCCTTACGGGAGTGAGACAGGGCCTTACGGGAGAGAGCCAGGGCCTTACGGGAGAGAGACAGGACATTACGGGAGAGAGCCAGGGCCTTACGGGAGAGAGACAGGACATTACGGGAGAGAGCCAGGGCCTTACGGGAGAGAGACAGGACATTACGGGAGAGAGCCAGGGCCTTACGGGACTGATAAGAGTGCAGTTGAAAGAGGGAATTTGTCACTCACAGCTCTTCTCTGCTCATTTCCCTTCGGGGGAAGCTGCACGTTGCTGCGTTTCACGGGGTGGATACGCAGCCTCAGTACACAAGTAGTACTCACAGCTTCTACTGAAGTTAAAGTACAAAGACACACACAGAATGACTCTGGGAAAAGTAAAAGTACCAGGTTGCTGTTTTTACCTCAGTAAAAGTAGATAAGTACAAGTTTGAGTGTACTTAAAGTATTCAAAGTGAAAGTACTTATTCCGTCTATAATGTAGCATGAAGTACTACTTTTACATTTTCTTTATTTTATTTGTATAATTCTATCCATCTATCTGTCTTCCTGTCTGTCTGTCTAGCTATCTGTCTGTCTGTCTCCTGATTTAAAGAATATACATGGATATGAATCCTTATTTTCAAAACTAAATGTATACAAATATAAATCCAGATTAAAAAAACCTTAAATTTTACAAAATAAAAACTCAAGTAACTTTGTTGTAGTGGAGTAAAAAGTAGAGATATTTGCTTTGAAACAAAGGAGAAAAAGACCTTTGTGTTTCTCGTGGTTCTACTGACACACAAGCTGTGAAATAAGACACAACAGTCGGTTTGTTGTGAGCTGCCTGTTTTCCAAAACACAAAATAAGCCGTTCACAACTGCAGCCCCTTCCTACGTCACTTGGGGCCTCGGTCGAATTAGGAGAAGCCTCCACCTGAGCCGCTCCACCCACGGCTGGAGATTAACGCCACCGGGAGCGGCTCTGTTGACTTCACAGACCAGCACAAATCTTTTAAAGGAAAGAGGAGTTCACGCCGACCGTCCACGGTGGAAATGTAAGTATTTTGTATGTTTTACCGGGCAAAAAATAAAAAATGAACGGAGCCAAAAAATCAAGGAAGTGATGTAAGCGAGTGTACCACCAAAATGACTCTGCAGCTGTTATTTTAAGGCTAATAGTAATAAAACATTTCCTATATTGAGGGGCGGGGAAAACGTGACAACCTGCATGGGAAACACCTGTCGTCATTACAGACGCAAAACAAAGAGTTTTTAAGTTTCCAAAGATCACGCACACACGCACAGTAGGAGTGTCCGGGGCGCAGAGCTCTGAAGGCGGCGGCTGAGCTCCAGGAAGGAGGCGCGTATGTACCAAGGTTCTTTGCCAAGGCTCCATTCAGGCGTCCTTCTGTTCTGTTCTGTTCTGTTCTGTTCTGTTTGCTCCTTTTCCTCGCGCTCGATTGTTGTGCGTCAGCGCGGCGGCCATATTGGTGCGGTGCCGCCGCGTCTCCTCGTGCGTGGGCGCCTGTGGAGGTGGGAGGTCGATCCGCAATTGAAATCATCGTGACTCGCTGAATATTCCACCGGTTTTAAAGCGGCTCGGTTTGTTAACACATGCAAGACGTCTTTTATACCAAAATACTTGATCTTTCGTAGATGGTATCAGTAATATTTTTTATTTATATTACAGTATACTATTTAAGATTAGCTTTCCCTACGGAATTATGTTCTAAGTAAATTCGTTTTTTCTTACTGCCTGTAAAATGGCAGCCATGATGCCATTTTGTTAATAATTTTGGAAATAAAACATGAAAGTTAAAATATAAAGTAAGTTTCTGGCTTCATAGCGTTCTGGACTTTTACACATTGACAGAAAAACATTAGAGATCTGATTCTTCGGGAAAACTAAATCTAATTATCATCTTTAGTACTTGCAGGTAGGTTATATGTGCAGTATAAAGGGTTTTTGGTGATTTTGTTTTTTTGGTGATAATGAGAGGAAGAAGTGAATATGATAAGAAGTGAACACGGTTGAATTGAAAATAAAGTACACTTATAATAATACAATCAACATGATTTGGATATGGCCCCGGCTTTCCCATCAGCATTTTTCTGTATTTTGTTTGTCAACTGCTTGCACAAAAGAGATCACATCCGGTGGAGGTGGAAGACAGGGAGGGCGTGGCAGGGAGAAGCAGCACTGAGTGGCAGGCAGGTTATGTGGTTTTGCATTGGTTACCATAGTCCTTAAATGTACATACAAAATGGGATTCAAATCATGTGGACGGGAGGGGTTAGGGTCCGATGGAGCATCTGTGGGATGTGCTGGAACAACAAGCCTGATCCATGGGGTTGACATTGGTGATCACAAACTCCATCTAAAATACTGAACCGGCGATCTAGATGAAACTTGAACAACGTCATGTTGGAACTGTCTCTAAAATGAATCTTATTCAGATTGTCTGTGGAGTTCGTCGGATCCATGACACCCATAAAGTTCTGACGTCAGTTACATCTGCACGTGCCGCCATCTTGGTGAGGTCCTGATTGTTGCCCAATCACTAGATTGCAATGGCACCATGTCACCTGTGCACGCCGTCATTTGCGCATATGCGTGAGGTTTGGCAGTTTTGGCAGTTTTTTACAAAATGATTGTAAAATGAATGAATGAATGCAGATCCATGACATCCACACAACACTGACGTCAGTTTTTCAATTTTTTTCTCACAACAGGGCTCCTGTCCCTTCAGGGCCGGGCCCCTAATAATAATAATAATTAATAATAATGGTATAAGCTAGTAAGGCCTCTTTGAGCACGTTTTTCACTGATTAGAACTCATCCCTCCCAATTTTCCCCTTTGCGTTAAAATAAATCGCAGTAGTCCTTTTCTCGGCGTGATTATAGGTTGATTTAAATTGATTTAACACACTTTCCCACAGTAGTTCATTACCAGTGCCATAGATATGCGGCTGGCATTGTCTACATCTGTGTCGGAGTCGGCCGGTGGAGGAAGAGTCCTTTTCCTGTCCCTGGAACCAGGATATCCTCTGCTACTCCATCCATGTTCAAAATGAGGTGTCCTCTCCCCGTTTCCTCCACCTTTTACATTCTCACGCACTCTAAACACACTCAAAAATGCATCAGACAAGAATAGAATTCAGAGCAAAAAATGCTTTGTTATTTTTCCAAAATAACCAGTTGTTTATTAGGCGACTCCATTCTACTGCAAGAGATTCCACATTTATTTAGTTTTATTGAGTTAAAATGAATGTCATTTTAATTTAGTCATTATTATGATTTAAACACTGGGATTGAATCAAGATGGTCAAAAAACAAAGTCATGTTTTTCAGGGTGCTACGTTAGAAAATAAAATAAAATGCAACAAAATAAGTTTGAGGGTAAGTTTGGAAATGAACCCATTTCATCTTGTTTGGCATGGCTGTCACACTATATTTTCCGTTTCTTTTGGATTGCTCAATCTACATGTAGAATTGAAAGTGCTATTTTTATCATGATGTGGAAATCAGATCATTCAAAAATGTTTGTTAATCAAAGCAGGACGTACACCTAAAAAGACGCAGGAACAAAAGACTTGAGAACCACTGGAGAACACGTCCAACAGCACCGTCGGCAAACTCGACAGCGAGAGGAGGTGGGCGTGGCTTGGCTTTAAATAAAGGTGAAAACAATAAAATAAAAAAATGTGAAATCAAACTGGATGACATTTAACAGTACCCGTATTTCCTCAAATAGTGACCGGGCTCTTATTTACCCCAACTGCCGTCTGGGTGCCGTGCTCATCAAAATAAATATAACAACATATGAAATAAAGCGTGATAATTTTGTTTTGAGAAGGAAGGGAAGGGGAAGCACAGCGGAGCAGATATCACCCTCCATTCCACAATCCTCTGTCCTGATCTCAGGCAGAACGTCCCTTAGTTGGGTTTAAAATATTTGTATCATACAAGTAGAAACAAACTAAACATTAGATCGAAAATAAAAACAAAGGCACCGACACGGGAACTGCACTGACTCAGATTCAGCCTTGTTTACCGGTCTTTTTTTGAGTAATGGTTTATATTTCAGGCGATGCGGTGTATTTATAAAACATGCTCATGCTCGGAATGTTGCGGCTCCAGGAAAAAGCCCAGCTTGTTGACCCGGGAGAAGGAGGAGGTTGAATGACCCAGAGAGGGAGGCTGATGTCCGTTGGCCTCGGGGGCAACGGTCAGAAGCCCCAGCGCTGCCTCAATTTGTTCTGATCTTGTTTGGAACGTGTATTTATGGTCAAAAACTTCTACTTCTTTTTCAGTGTACCTCCACTCGAAGTGAGTTTCCGGTTCCCTTTTGTGGATAAATCAGTCAAGCTTAATGAATTTGTTGTCCGACCTCAAAGAGATTTGGAATGTTTGATTGGGGAGAGTGTACAAACATGAATGCACCAACATTTATTTTCAATAAAATGGCTGGAAATAAGAAAAACAACAAGAAAATCAAAGCTCAATAAATATTCTTAAAGAATTTATCAAAACATTTTATTTATTTTTAGCAACAACAGTATGTCACAGAAAAAAATCACAGAGGGATTTAAGACAGGTCTGGCTCAGGCTTTTTCTTTTTTTTTCTTCCTTTTTCTTTTCCTATGTGTGTTCTTCTTAAAACAGTGAGTGCAGCATACAGTAAATAAAACGAGTCCAGGCGAAGGAGAGCAACATCACCACCTTCAAATAATACATATGACAAAGACACAAAACAAAACTAAAGACTCGATGCCAGTCACGTCTCTAAAAGTCTCTTTGCAAAAGTGTCAAGAATTACATCTACTGCTTAAGTTCATCATAAAACACTAATTCTCCACATATGAATTTTGTAATACAAACAAAACAAAACCTTGAAAGAGTTTTGTGTTTACCTGTTAGATACAGTACAAAGACATTATTCTATTGAAGTAATCACTGAGACGGTTCTAAGCACCTTCCCGTTGGTGTGTGTGTTATATTCATTAGATTCCTCTAATACATCAGTAATATGCAGTTTGGAGGGGGCAGTGAGGCAAGGAGGGGTGTAGCACCATTGAAAAGCCTCCCCCTGATTGCACTGCCAGTACCCACGACTCAAAGTACCTTCAGCCCCATATCAAATGGAGAGCCAGCGGTATGCAATAAATAGATTTAAGAAAAACAACCATATACATTTTAAATAAAGTCACAATGTACAATTCTTCAACTTTTCTCTGTAATCATCCAAGATGATGTGCCCAGAAGGGATGGGCGACAAAAAAACCCTCCCTTTCCAACACGCGAAGGCAGAACGAGAAAGGACAAATGTTCGAGGTGGATTATAGCGTCGACGGCAAAAGCGTGGACCGAGCGAAACCGACCCAATTTGAGGGAAATTGCCAAAACAAAGTTGTTCATATACTAACTAGATTTTTGATTAAAATCCAACTATGCCGGTCTCCTAATCGACTCATAACAAATATATACAGAAGTTGCTGTGCACAGCCTCACAAGAGCAGGGGCAAAACTCTGCAACAGGGACATTTCCTGAGGGCGTGTCGTGGTGGCGGGCTCCCAAAGTCAAACGACATTTGTTTTGTTTTATTTTTTTTCATTTCTCAAATTCTCAAAGGTTTTTTTGAATTGGCAAGAAAGGGTTATTGTGTTATAGTCAACAGATTAATTCCATATAAATTATAATGAACAAAAAGGCACAATATTGATGTGAAAAAAACAAGTAAAGAAGCAGGCCTATTAAGTAAAACAGAACGGAAAAAAATGAGGGACGAATACACTTTTCAAAGTATTTGGATACAGCGAGGCTTCTTAAAGGTTTGTTGCTATTGCCTTGTCGGTAAAAAAGTCATATCAAATGAAACTGAGTGAAAGAGTAGTAGTAAATAAAAAAACAAAAAACTCAATGGAGAATGAACCCGCTAAGCCAATGTTATAATATAAAATAATAAAATGACAGTAATGGTATAACCTGGTAAGGCCTCGTTGTCCACGCTTTGCACCCATTAGAACTTATCCCTCATGGCTGCTTCAATTAAGCGTCATTTTCCCCCTTGGCGTCAAAATAAAGCGTATAAGTCCTTTTCTCGGCATGATTGTAGGTAAAGCAGTCCCATACTGTGTTTGCCTCTCGCTCCCGGCTTCTGCTTTAGAAATGATTGTATCTCCCTTTGGCAATTTTGGCAAGATCTGAGAGAGGCGTTTGGCTTTCCTCGAACAACACGAGCTGGGGGCGATTTCCGCCACTGCATCCCTCCTGTGCACGCCACTATGTACAGTATACACAAAGTCACAATTTACAATTTATTTTTTCCTATCATCTTGAAGAAAGGACAGAGCAACAAAAAGGAGGTATAAAACTTGGAAGGTGTTCCCGTTGAAAAAACACAAACTAAACTGACGACCGATCCTTCCACCCAAAACAACTGAGTTAGACGTGTGGAGAACAAAACAAAGATAAAACTAAACTCACCATATGCACACGAGATTCCCAACTAAGAATGAAACCATATTAGTCCTCAAGTAAACCCGTATTTCAGAGAAACGGAACTAGTTTTTCTTTTAAATCACTTTTTTTTTTCCTCACTTACATAAAACATTCGTTTTGTGTGTTTTATCCTCAAATTACCTCTCTTCTAAATACAGTTCACAAGGCCAATGTGGTGTACTTCTAGGCTGGTAAAACTTTGAAATACTTACGTCAGAATAAATAACATCAGAATAGCACCTTGATTAGTATACAGACAGGAATCGCAAATGTTAGGCCGGCGATACACAGGAAACGTTTCCAGGCAAAATAGATGAGAAGCATCAGCTGAAAGCTTTTGTTTTGGCTATAAATGCTTGTCAGTCATCGTCCAAAGTCTGTGACTGTTGCTCTTTGCTCTTTGTTTCCCTCTGTTGGCTTTTGAATGCACACTGCAAAACATTTCAAAGCCGATATCAAAAATAGATTAAAAAAAAAAACGGAATATTGAGAAAGTGGAAAAGTGAGAAAATGTAATTTAGTAAAATTTCTTAATCACAGAAAAAAATTGTGATCGAAGAATCTTATAAAACCGTCCATAAACTACTATTAAACCACTATACTATCAATAAAATGAGGAAAAAAATCTAGAAAGTCTAGAAACATCTTCTTCCAGAGTGGAGGGCATTAAAATCCTGCTTTCTGCTTTAAAAGTTGCTTGTTTTGCTTAAAGAAATGCCCAGAATTAGCCATTGTTTCCAAATAAGATAGCTAGAGATGAATTCTCTCAAAGAATCATCGGATACACATTCTTAGCCAGTCAACTGAAGAAAACCTAAAAAAAAAAGGGAAACATTGATTTTTTTTTTTTGATTCTTTTTTTTTAAGCTTGCTGACATTTTGTTTTTTTGCAGCCCACCGTTGCTCGTCCAAGTTGCCTAAAATGCCACCTGCTGTGTCACCGGCCTCAAGCCTGCTTCACACCGAAAAGGACAAGAACAAACCTGAAGTCCATTCTTTCCCACGGAGAGTCGGATTCCGCGCATGAAACGTTGTTCCGTGCCGCGGTGCGAGATTCCCGCGTGGGCTCGAGGCTCTGGGATGCGTTCACATTATTCAACTCACGCCACGAGTTTCGGTTCAACAGCACGACCGGAAGTGCCGTCGGTCAAGTTCTTTTTTTTTTTCGCAGCTGGCCTCAAAACAAAGTCAATAAGTCACGTGTTTCAAAATAATGACCCTGGATGTCACCATTTTCACTATCAATAAACCTATTTTTATATATGTGAATTGTGTGTATTTTTATTTTTGTTTGCACTTTGCAAACACTCTATGAAGGAAATGTTTAACTCTCATTCAGGGAACATGGTAGATGTCCAGCTGAGAAAAGGACTCGTTGTTGTACCGGGATAAAGACGACTTCTCCCGTTTCCCTGACATATTTTGAGACGCAAAACCGGGACGCAGTTCACCCGACAGCCACCAGGGGGAGGGTCCGACCGACGACGCGAATACGCATTCGATGTGAAGCAGTTTACAGCCTTTACCTGATACCAAAGAAAAACACAAAGAGTAACCAGTAAAATGCCAGTGTGACGATCAGCTACTTCACCTTAAAAAGCAATTCCCCTGCTGGTACCATGAGAGTCACAGCAAATTCATGGACGTATAGAATAACTAGATTGGTGTAAAAAAAGTTCTACTGGATTTGCATAAAAGTACCTGAATTAACGTACAAAGTCGGCTACTTGACGCTTTTGAATCACAGCGATGTCCGTTGAACATATGACCTGATTTCCAGTGCTAGGAAGGCTCACATTTCTGTTTTTTTTTTCCTTTTCTTTTTGTCGTTGTTGTTGTTGTTGTTGTTGTTGTATGCATCTGAACTGCGTTTCATGAGTAGTACCAGTCTAGTCATTCTATCTCTACAAACAGGTCCAATCAGCAGCTGGTGCGGGGAAGACAGGGAGCTAAAGTAGTCGCCTGGAGTGTCCAGACCTTGTTGTGTGATGTAAACAATACTGAGTAAACATGATTGGCTGCCCAAAAAGTAGTTGTAGGAGCAGACAACGTGTGTGCTGCCATTGAGAAGAAGTTTTGGTTATGGCTGATAGACGACGAGCTGCCGCCCCTCACTTGGATAAGGGCAACGGAGCCTGAGGAGAAGAGGAAGGAGGCGAAGGAGAGGAAGGGTAGGAGGGAAGGAGGGAAGGAGGGAAGGAGGGGCGGTTAGAGCTCAGCTGGTTGTCTAATGCAAGATGTTGTTGTGAGGGCACAGTTCACAAGAATAAGCAGTTTGTGTTTGTATTGTCTTCATTTAACATTTCCTACTGAACGAGCAATTGCATTTGTCAACAGTGAGGAACTTAGTACCATAACTGGATCCATTCGGAGAGTTCCTGGTCCCAAAAAAGTCCCCTGTAAATCATTTCTATAGGGGCGGTTTGACAGATGCAGATGAGTCCTAATATTCAACTAAATGAGAGTTGAATTGTGGACTAACTGGAAGGGCCTTTGTCACTCGCGCCTTAAAACAGTGTCAGACTTGCCCTCGTCTTGGTTGAAAAAACCTGATTCCCAGGAGGAAGATTAGAGCTGATGATGGGATGTGGCCTCCAGGTCGACCTTGGCAATAGAGGAAATGGATGATCTGGACTAAGAGCAGCAGCAGCAGCAGACACAAGGAGCCGACTCTTCCTTCATCACCTTAGTGCAGCACTTCCTATCGTATACTTCCCCAAACAACATGTATTTTCTTCTCTTATTTTTTTTTTCATTGCTTCATTATTATTATTTGCTTTCTTTTCTCTCCACCCGTCTGTCCGTCCACCCCTCTGTCTGTCCGTCCACCCCTCCGTCTGTCCATCTATCTCCCTGTTTGCAACATGTGTTGTGGCAGGACCTTTTCTTATAAAGCTATTCATGCACTGCTTTTTCAAAAGGCTCATTGTGGTGCTGGACTGACCAGGGTGAAGCTGTCGTAGGTCCTCATCAGCTCCTCCATGCGATGCTGCTCCAGCACCACCACCCCTGCCAGCGAGGGGCTCTTGGAGTGGGCGCAGTCCTCACAATGCACCACGTAGGTCTTCTTGCTACTGCTCTCGCTGGTCACAAACAGCAGGTCAAACACCTCCACCTGCACAAGGGAGGCGGAGGAGTGAGCAGGCTCATTTATCCACTACTATCCCCTGCCATGGCATCACTACATACAGAGATATTTGATGCTCACCAACCTCCATCACAGACGATACAGATGTTTCCGTATGGACATTTATTTCTGTATGTGCATGTATCCTTCTTCCTATAATGTGACAACGGTGTCATATTGTGATGGTCGAACCCACGACCTTTCCTATTATTATTATTATTATTATAATTATTCTATGATTTTTTTTTTACACATAATGCACATACACAAAGTTAAACCACATAATGACACAATTAGGTTTTGTTTCATATAGCATACATATTTTATTGTTCAGATTTTAGTTTCACATTTGACTGTTTTGTTAACACTGTTGTCGGACGCCATCTTGTTGGAAAGGACCAGAACTCCACAGCTGCAGTCAGTGATTGGCCATCTGGCAATTGGGCAAATGCCAAGGGGCCGCCCCGCCCAATCCCCGGCCCTTGGCATGTCGGGTGGGCCCATAATACCTTCAGTCAGCGCATGCAGTTGTTTATATACCACCCAAGCCACAATGGAATTACAGACCACGTTGGTAGTACGTTGACAACAATTTGAGTCATGACTGAAATAAAACCCTTAAATGATTTAAATCATTTTTAAATGTTGTGTTGCATGACTAGTTGTTTTGTTTGCACGCTCACTGTTATCGTTGCAGAAGTACCAGTGAATCGCCCACAAATGAATTCTGGGTAATACATGCTGCTTCATCAACAACTCTGTTCGTCATCATCCAGCACTTGTCAACAGTTTCAGACTCTTCCCGTCACCGTGACGACGGCCGGGCGCTCATTCTCCAAACTTCAACTCATTCAAAACTATCTGAGGTTGGGACAGACTGAGTGGATCGGCCATGTTCTCCATTGAAAATGAGCGGGTGGAGAAGTTGGACGTAGGGCGTGTTGTGGATGACGCCGTCAACATTTTTCGAAACATTCCAGCTATTGATCGTTTCCAGTAGGTCGTCCACCTGCCCCTGGTGCTCATTAGTCAAAGCAGGTTCCAAAATGACATGATCACAACCTGTCAGTGGTGCTGCTGTCTGTTATGAAAGTGTTTTAAAAGATTTGTGCTGTGCAGGCAGCCACGCCTTGTCCTGTTATGAAAGTGTTTTAAAAGATTTGTGCTGTGCAGGCAGCCACGCCTTGTCGTGAAATTTGTTTATATATTTATATCAATAAAGACATTTCCACCAAAAATTGGTGCAGAAAAGGCACAAACTGGTGCATTAAAAAAATCACCAGAATGCGAGAAGTGAAGTGTTTGATGCTCAAAATTTCCTGGGGGACAACCCCCAGACCCCCTGCCCAGATGCGTCCATCCCTAATGTTCAAAAAGAACCTCCACCCCTGCTGACGTGCATGTTGGTCGTCCAACCTGGGCATCGGGGAAAAACACTCATGAAACCATCCAGCAGCCTGGTTCCCTCCCAAGTTTCCCTCAGGATAGCTAGCGCTCGGTTTTATCTGATAAATTGTAGTCTTATGCTTATTATGTTAAATTTTGGGTGGGGTGGTGTTGGGTTTGAAAATACCGCCTCTCTGTTGCAAATGCCAGGGCCGTTTTTTGGTCGCGCTCCGTCACTGGCTGCAGTAGTATATAGTCCCTATGAATGTTCCCTCCTGTGCCATTTGGGCAGGTCCGCTTGGTTTGTCTGGTTGTCTGGTCTATGTTAGTCCCTGTTTAAGTTGTTTTGACCTCATTTTTATTTGGGCCCTATAAATTAATTACCTTGTAAATGTTTCCCTTGCACTTAAATTTTTATTTTTGAGTCAATAAATCCTTCATGTTTGCCCTTGATGCTATAGCTGCGACTCCTTGAGTCCTAGGGCTCAGTCCCTCACACACGTGTAGAACCATTTAACCACTGACTTTTTCCCATCACACCACGGGGCATGGGATGCATTTCATTCATTTGCAGTATCGGCAGTATTTTTGCCAGTAAATGTGGATCCCTGTCAGAGTACTCGAGAAGTATCTGCACATACATGCTTTCATCAGGAGCAGTGGAGAAAAAAGGGAAATAGTCCCAAATAGTAAGAGAAATAGTCCCAAAAAGAGACTTCCTTGCAAAAACACTCTACTTGTTTGGAATTTTGAATTCCTGCAAATTCACTGAGCTGCTCAGAATGATGTACTGTATTCCTCAACAGAAACACTGAGTGTAGCCATTGTGATCAGGATTTTAGCTACACTGCCAGGCACCACCCTGAAACCCAGTACAGACTCCACAGAGGTCCTGGGTGGTGTCCAAAAAGGTGGTGCAGGTAGGACTCACGTCGCACTCGTTGCAGTAGTACGCCGGCTCATCCTTCACTCGGCTCTGGTAACTGATCTTCTTCCCGGCGCCGACCAGCTGGTCTCTGAGAATCTGGATGTGCTTGATGGACTGCAGCAGGCAGTGTCTGGGATGGACACACACACACACACACACACAGACGTAATACTGCTGCCTATGCCCCCACACGTACACCCAATTCACTGATTCCATCACCCTCCCATCTTTACATTCTTAATTAAAATGTAAATATGATTTTGATGATATGTAAAATGTAAATATGTTTATTTTGACATTTTTACTTCAGTTCAATCTTCTCACTTTACCCCAAATTTAGCAAAAAAAAAAAAAAAAAAAAAAATCAATTTTCAACATTTTTTACATTTTCTTAATTTGGGGTAACTATGTAATTTTTTACATTTCATTTGACATTGTATAGTTGATTTGAGTCACATTCACCTACTTGTCGTCACTTTTCCTTTTCTTGACAATTTATCTGCACTGTTTCTTGCCATTTTCTTACATCTGTATGTTTTTCAATTTGATATTGTATAATGTATTGAAGTAACTTTCACCTGGTTGAAGCACTGTGTAAGTATTTGAGTGTTAACATTACAGCAATCCATACGTTAGTGCTCAAATGCTTACTTTCCGTGGCAGTTCTCAACAGTGCAGATACATTATCAAATAATAAATTCATTTTATTTGACGTATCGACTGCTGTAATGTTAACACTCAAATACTTACACACACACACAGCCACGCACACGCACACAGGCTTACTTGATCATCCTGAAAGTGTCCTGGTCACTGATCTTGATAGTGCGAGCTACATTCCAGGAGACGTGGATCATGGGAACAATGGACTTGACCTTCTTGACTAAATTCCACTCAAAGCGTTCCAGGGCCAGTTGATACTGGTAAGCTGGGAGGGAAAAGACCACATAAAAAGCGAAGCTGACACTACAAAAACAATTAGAGTTATTTTTCATTGTCGTGGATTATTTGCCCAGCCCCCTTCCCTAGGATTTCAACGACTTGATGTCCCCACCTCCCAAAATGTACAAATAAAAAATGTGTTATATGCAAAGTAGCGTAGCTTACAGAAAACCAGGTCGAGCAGTCACGTTCATTTGTGGCTTGTAATGCCCATTCACACAAGCTAATGGGGGAGAAAGGTGCAAACAAATTAAATAATAATAAAAATAATAATAATAAATATAGCTGCAGGCAGCAGTACAGGGGGTCCAGCTTAGTCGTGTTTGGTACGTATTCTCTGAAACGCAGCACTATTTTCCGAGTTTCTACTGAATGCCGCATCGGTTCCCCCGGTCTATCGTCTCCTGGTTGCTCATCTTACCGAGCAACCACTATGCGGTCAACACGGCACAACCCTCTGAATGCAAATGAGCACCCTGAGATGGAAACTGGACTTATATAACCTGAATAACTTATATAACATCGGTTCATGATGTCAGCCCTGCGGGCTGGACGCCTAATTAGATCATGTTCAATTCATAAATTGATATCCTATTCGATTTAGAAACTTTAAATAAACATACTTCATGAAATGTTATTAGTCATGCATTAAAAGAAAAAAAGATGTATGTGTATTTATTTTTAAAGGAAACAAGTTTATTTTCACGTGATAAGAAAGCCTTTTAAAATAATATAATTGTGTGTAGTAATGTATTTTTTGTTTTCATTTGTCATGTTTGAATTGTAATCTTAAATAACCTTTGGAAAACCATGCTGTGTATAATAAAAACATTGTGAGGCTTTAAAAAAAGTTAAATAAAAGGAAAACCCCAACGGCAACATTGTTAATGGATGAAGAATTTAATTCAAATCAATTAAGAATAAAATATACGTTAAAGGCATACTTCTTTTTTGTTTGTTTTTAAATCTTTAATTTTCTGGCGCCCCCTCTCAATGCCTCCACACCCCACCGGGGGGCAGCTTGAGCTTTTTGGAAAACTGCTATTTCTCAGCCACAGGCGGTAGAAGTGGAAATAAATTGTCATTTCCTTGAATTTCACTGAACGCAGCTTTAAATTTGAGATAAACAAACGATCATGTGTCAGTTACGTTCCCCCTGCCCCCCTGCCCCTGCCCCCCCGCCCCTGCCCCCTGCCCCCCCGCCCCTGCCCCCTGCCCCCCTGCCCTGCCCCCTGCCCCCCTGCCCTGCCCTGCCCCCCTGCCCCCCTGCCCTGCCCCCCTGCCCTGCCCCCTGCCCCCCTGCCCCCCTGCCCTGCCCCCCTGCCCTGCCCCCTGCCCCCCTGCCCCTGCCCCCCTGCCCCTGCCCCCCTGCCCCTGCCCCCCTGCCCTGCCCCCTGCCCCCCTGCCCTGCCCCCTGCCCCCCTGCCCTGCCCCCCTGCCCTGCCCCTGCCCCCTGCCCCCCTCTCCTCGGGCCTGGAGCCGTGACCTACAGTTGAGTGGCCCCACGTTCCATGCGATGTTGTTGCACCAGCCCACGGCCTGGACCCAGTGCACCGTCCCCGCGTTGATCCACACCAGGTCCCCGGGTCGCTGGATGAAGCGGTAAACTGGGATGTTGGAGCTGTAGAGGTCCTCCAACACTGGCCACCAGGACCCCGTGAGGTAGTCCACCCCGTGCCTGAAGGAAAAAGTAAAATTAAGCAATAACTGGGAGTGTCAGGAAAAATATTGATTTGTGTAGGGAATCACAATTTTAGATTTTACAAAGTTAGTGTAAGGGTTAATGGAAATAGTAAATAACAGTCAAATAGTACATACATGATCAAAATAAAACCTTGATTGATTTACTGAATCATTTCATTTGAACCTTGCTGAAAAAAAGTGCAAATGTCTTTTATTCTCTCTTAGCAAGCTTGAGTGTGTGTGTGTGTGTGTGTATATATATATATATATATATATATATATATATATATATAGATCTATCATGAAAAAAATAATGAAAATATAAATTAAAAATATAAAGAAAATGAAAAGATTAGAATTTAGATGGATTTTTTTGCTGCTGCCCCCTGCTTCCTTTGAGAACCACTGGGGGGCATCAGGAACCACTGTCTTATTGTATATTGATCTACTGTATATTTTTAAGGTGTTTTGTTGCTAGGTAGAAAATGCAATATAATGCTTTAGTATAGCTTCAGTGTAGTATTGAATGAAGTTGTGGGCTGTACTGGTATCACCACTCACTTCTCACAGAAGTCATTGATGGCCTCCCAGTAGTGCTCATGGACAGCAAACCACTCGCAGTCACCGGGCCCAATGTTGATGTTGACAGAGCAAAAGTTATTGTTTTCTTGATGACCTGATGAGAAAAGCACAAAGTTTCCCTGTAACATATGTTTTGTTGAATTACTGAACACAACAAAACACAAATTTGTTTTGGAAGAAATAATCCCGTGCGAGTATATTATGGAGGTGTATTACACTATAATATTCAGATAAGAATCTTGCTCTCAACCGTGAAGACTATACATTATTATTTGCACAACCATGGGGCAAGGGGGAGGAGAAGGTCGATTTATGTTGGGTGGCAAAGTTTCTGGAAATGGGTAACATTTATAGGAAAAAATGAACGTCTGTTTTTTGTTTTTTTGTTTTACATCCGGAAACCTTGCCGCCCCACATAGCTCCGCCCCACAGGACCCCTGGTTTGGGCAGCGGGAGACGTCGGACCTGGCGTACGGCTGCCCGGGACCTTCATGTACAGCTGCACCGTGTTCATGCCCAGGATGGTTTGGCCGACGTGGCTGAGCATGTTGTTGCTGGACTCCACGCGCATGAACGCCGGCAGCTTGAGCAGCTCCTGCAGCTGGGGCTTCCACCTGGAAGACGTCATAAAACACCTTTCACGCCCTCCGTCGGCACGGGCACGCAACGGCGGCACGCGGCAAAGACAGCCATCACTGAGCTCACCTCTTAGGGTCAGAGAGGTCGATGTTGGTCCCGAATTTAATGATCTTCCCGACGGATTTGTGCTCTGGGCTGGAGGGAGGGGCGTGGAAAGTCAGGTCAACATTTACAAGCATCACATTCAAGACACTGGAGGCCGCTTCACAGCCAATACGACAAACGACCAGAACAAACCGGAAGGCCGTTGTTTTCGAGTGGAGGCTCCGGGATGCCTTCACATTTCAACTCATGCACCGAGGCTACGACCGGATCCGTCATCAGTGAAGTTTTTTTTTTTTATTGGAATTGGGTTTAAAGCGAAGAAACTATAAGTCGCGTGTATAAAATAATGACGTTACTAACGATCATTATTATTAACGTTCGATGTCACCGTATTGACTATTTATAAATACATTTGAAGTGAATTGTGTGTATTTTTTTCGCACTTTGTAAATTTAAATGTCCAGCTGAGTAAACTACTCGCTGTTGTAGTGGAAAAAAACAAGCTCTCCAATCCTCCCTGGATTTATTATAAGGTGTGACTTGACTGCACTGGACTGGACTTGACTGGACTGGACTTGACTGGACTGGACCAGACTTGACTGGACTGGACTGGACCAGACTTGACATATTTCCTGATGCGAAACTCAAACTCACAGTTCACCCGACGACCGCACGGGGGGAGGATCCGACTGTCGGGTGCGATCACGCATTTGGTGTGAAGTGAATTTTAGGCTGAGTTGCACCAACCTGGATGAGATCTAAACCCGGAGCCTTTACTTCTATCTTAAAAATAACCAGGATTATATTAAAACTCTTCTTGTAATCTTGGTTTTACTTTTCACAGTAAACCTAGATTAATGTTCATTCTGTTGCTCCATTACTCAAAACTCAGAATTGTAATGCATGTTTTAAATATTAATACATTTTAAACTTCCCAGCGAGGTGGTTGAAATGACCAAAATGGAAACATATTTCAGATGGATTGAAGGAAATGAGAACTTTCCCCAAAGGAAAATAAGGGTTTCGACAAATAGCTGAAAATACCCAATAATCTGTGACGGTGTGATATTTGGTGACATATTTTTGAACTAACTTTGACTTTTTTTCAATGCTTTCATTCCTCGTCATGCTTTCCTCCCTATTTCATAATAAAAAATGAAGAAAAAAAAAGTTATCGTTGGTCTCCGTTTGTCTACACTTGAACCCACCCCAGGGGACAAACAAAATGAAACAAAACGGATGCACACATCCTCGATGAGCTCTAAAATGTGCTTGTTTTAATCCCCGTTGATGCAACCCTTGATATATAGATAAACGTGTAGCTTGACAGAGATACATCTTGTGTGTGGGAAACCTACCTGGGGGCGCTGGTGTCGTTACTGTTTGCCGTGGGAGCAGCCATTTTGGGCGCGGTCAGGGCGGAGCGGCCCGTCGACTCCTCGGCCGTGTCCTGATCTCCATCCTCCTCGTTCTCGCTCTCCTTCTCCTCCTATGAACATGTCTGCATGAGCTTAGCTACAACACCTGACCCACACCAAAGAAAACAACACTCCAAACAACGGTTCTGTTTCGCTTCTTTCCCTTAAGCGGTGCTGCTGGTTACTCTTCTCATGACGCTCGCTCTTTGCTTTTGACGACTATTTGTATCGCTGTCGATTGTCAACCTAAAGGTCATGTTTGTGACGGCCCCGGTGATAGAGCTTTGATTTTTAAGAATGTCAACAAATAAGGATATCTGAAAGGGATCTTAAAATGCCGATGCTGGCTTCTCACACATAGAAACTGTCTGTCTCCCCACACAAACATAAGCACACAACACAACGGTATCAGCCGCCGCAGCCCAGTCTGGGCTGGAAGAGCCGCCCCGACCTCCCTCAGTGCGTCCGATCTCAATCCTCCGCTTCTATTTTGGAATGATGTACGGTGCCTGTCGAGCGAGGCGTCCATCCCCGCCCTCCATCTCAACACAGTCAGGGAAAGGAGCGAGGAGGACGGAGACAGAGCGGGTGTGATGAAGGTGACGCGCTGCAGTCGTAAAAAGATGATGCTCCAATCACAGTGTGTTTATTTTCAGGATTTAATTTATTCACACCTTCACTTCAACAAACACACTTGATATGAATACGGGGTCATGGGGCATTGCTAAGACTGATTTATTCCGATTTGATGGAGATGTTTTGAATTTTAAAATGTAGTGAAATAGGTTGTCAATTGAATTATGTTAATTTCTACTCAAATTCACATGAAACAGATGTCTAATATCCAATGTGGAATATTCACAATTTGACGAGTAAATACAGTAAAAAAAAAAAAAAAGAAAAGAAAAAAAAAATATATATATATACATATGTTAATATAAATATATGATTAAAATAATGAATCTTTTTGTTTTACATTATTTATCCAATTTAATTATTTTGCCTCACTCTGTTGCTGAAGTGTAAATTGTAAAATATACTAGTGGTGCCGGCTCCAAATTAATAACAAAATGAAAATAAATACTAAAATGTGCCTAGAAACTGGGGTCATGGGCCAAAAAAGGTTAGGAATCATCTGGGAAAGGGTTTTGGGCATTTCACAGCATCACGGTATGGGACCTAACTCCAGTATTGACGCATCACTAACGATGCTTCTCTCTGTGCTTTGAAGGACAATGTCTACCTGCAGGCTCTCCTGGAAGCTGGAGGCCTGGTACTGGGCGTATTTGGCGATGGTGGTGTGCGAGCGGCTGCTCTCGCAGGGCCAGGTCTGAGCCGAGCCGCTGGGATCCCAGTTCTCGTCCGCAGGCTGCTGCACCTGAGTCCTCACCTCCACCGCGTGCTCCGCATTGGCTTCCACCAGAGACTTGGTGGAGAACAGACCCAGGTCTGGTAAAGGGAGAGAGAGGTTATTAAATGACTACTACTACTATGAAACAGGCATTTATAATTGATAGATAGAGATTGGATAGACAGACAGAAAGACAGACAGAGAGATAGATAGATAGATAGATAGATAGATAGACAGACAGATGGACAGACATACAGTGGGGCAAAAAAGTATTTAGTCAGGCACCAACTGTGCAAGTTCTCCCACTTAAAAAGATGAGAGAGGCCTGTTATTTTCATCATAGGTTCACTTCCACTATGAGAGACAAAATGGGGGGAACGAATCCAGGAAATCACATTGTAGGATTTTTAATGAATTAATTGGTAAATTCCTTGGTAAAATAAGCATTTGGTCACCTACAAACAAGCAAGATTTCTGGCTTTCACAGACCTGCAACTTTTTCTTTAAAAGGCTCCTCTGTCCTCCACTCTGTTTGAACTCGTTATCGGTATAAAAGACACCTGTCCACAACCTCAAACAGTCACACTCCAAACTCCACTATGGCCAAGACCAAAAAGCTGTCAAAGGACACCAGAAACAAAATTGTAGACCTGCACCAGGCTGGGAAGACTGAATCTGCAGTAGGTAAGCAGCTTGTTGTGAAGAAATCAACTGTGGGAGCAATTATTAGAAAATGGAAGACATACAAGACCACTGATAATCTCCCTCGATCTGGGGCTCCACGCAAGATCTCACCCCGTGGGGTCAAAATGATCACAAGAACGGTGAGCAAACATCCCAGAACCACACGGGGGGACCTAGTGAATGACCTGCAGAGAGCTGGGACCAAAGTATCAAAGGCTACCATCAGTAACACACTACGCCGCCAGGGACTCAAATCCTGCAGTGCCAGACGTGTCCCCCTGCTTAAGCCAGTACATGTCCAGGCCCGTCTGAAGTTTGCTAGAGAGCATTTGGATGATCCAGAAGAGGATTGGGAGAATGTCATATGGTCAGATGAAACCAAAATAGAACTTTTTGGTAAAAACTCAACTTGTCATGTTTGGAGGAGAAAGAAAGCTGAGTTGCATCCAAAGAACACCATACCTACTGTGAAGCATGGGGGTGGAGACATCATGCTTTGGGGCTGTTTTTCTGCAAAGGGACCAGGACGACTGATCCGTGTAAAGGAAAGAATGAATGGGGCCAAGTATCGTGAGATTTTGAGTGAAAACCTCCTTCCATCAGCAAGGGCATTGAAGATGAAACGTGGCTGGGTCTTTCAGCATGACAATGATCCCAAACACACCGCCCAGGCAACGAAGGAGTGGCTTCGTAAGAAGCATTTCAAGGTCCTGGAGTGGCCTAGTCAGTCTCCAGATCTCAACCCCATAGAAAATCTTTGGAGGGAGTGGAAAGTCCGTGTTGCCCAGCGACAGCCCCAAAACATCACTGCTCTAGAGGAGATCTGCATGGAGGAATGGGCCAAAATACCAGCAACAGTGTGTGAAAACCTTGTGAAGACTTTGTGAAAACGTTTGACCTCTGTCATTGCAAACAAAGGGTATATAACAAAGTATTGAGATGAACTTTTGTTATTGACCAAATACTTATTTTCCACCATAATTTGCAAATAAATTCTTTCAAAAATCAGACAACGTGATTTTCTGGATTTTTTTTTTCTCATTTTGTCTCTCATAGTCGAAGTGTACCTATGATGAAAATAACAGGCCTCTCTCATCTTTTTAAGTGGGAGAACTTGCACAATTGGTGGCTGACTAAATACTTTTTTGCCCCACTGTAGATAGACCAACAGACAAACAAATAGACAGACCTATAGACAGACAGACAGACAGACAGACAGACAGACAGACAGACAGATAGATAGATAGATAGATAGATAGATAGATAGATAGATAGATAGATAGATAGATAGACAGACAGACAGACCTACAGACAGACAGACAGACCTAGAGACAGACAGACAGACAGACAGACAGACAGACAGACAGAGCCGTGTGTAAGAAGCCCCTCCTCTCCTGCACACTTGATCCAAACATGCTGACGTTGCTTTGTTGACAGGGTTTGCTCGTGAAAGCCAGGACCTCTATGGCACCGCTTCCTCCAGCATCAGTGTCTAGCGGACCCATCACAACGCACATTTGGGTGCCTCATTTGAGTGCCTCATCTGGGTGCCTCATCTGGGTGCCTCATTTGAGTGCCTCTTTTGGGTGCCTCTTTTGGGTGCCTCATTTGGGTGCCTCATTTGGGTGCCTCTTTTGGGTGCCTCATTTGGGTGCCTCTTTTGGGTGCCTCTTTTGAGTGCCTCTTTTGGGTGCCTCATTTGGGTGCCTCATCTGGGTGCCTCATCTGGGTGCCTCACCTGGGTGCCTCATTTGAGTGCCTCATTTGGGTGCCTCATTTGGGTGCCTCTTTTGGGTGCCTCATTTGGGTGCCTCTTTTGGGTGCCTCATTTGGGTGCCTCTTTTGGGTGCCTCATTTGGGTGCCTCATTTGGGTGCCTCATTTGGGTGCTTCTTTTGGGTGCCTCATTTGGGTGCCTCTTTTGGGTGCCTCTTTTGGGTGCCTCATTTGGGTGCCTCATTTGGGTGCCTCATTTGGGTGCCTCATTTGGGTGCCTCATTTGGGTGCCTCTTTTGGGTGCCGTGTCCGAGCCGCTGATTGAAATGCCCGCCCTGTGCCGCTCCCAAACCACCACACAGGCCTTGACGTAACATTATGGTTTGGAGTGCACTGCTTGAAACCTCTGTGCTCCTCTGTGTGACGCCGCTGCTTTCCTCTCCCGTGCGGACGCCGCGACTTGCCTTTTAACGTTTGGACGAGAGGCAAACAGCAGCGTCGCTCGTCAATGTCACATTATGGTCGCTCAGCCAATAAGATTAAAGAGGCGGGTCGTCGAGGTTTTCACTACTGATGACGTCCGGTTCATACAAACTGTCAGTTATTTGCTAACAAGTAACACTACAAGTATATGAAAGTAATAAATGACGAATGGGGTTAGTTCATAAAAAAACTCAAACTCATCTGTCATTCTGATCATTAAAGCCCTCGAAAATAATTTGATATCGTTGATGAAAGACGCAAGTACGTTTTGGGTCCTCTGAGGGAGCGATGGGGGCGTGTCTCCCTCTCCATGTGTAATGGAGACATTGGAGAGGGAGCGATTGTGTCCCATTCCTCTAAAAATAAAGCAAATAAAAACATTGTCTTTTCATTTTAGATGTATATTATTTTGCTCAATTTCCTTATTGAACGAACCAAAAAAAGCACCGTGTGTCACGGGGATACTCTCTCAGTCACTCTCACGAAATAATTGAAATTTTTATTTTCTCTTATCAGACTGAATTTTTCCTGTGAAGTATTGATGTAATGCACGCCAGATGCTGTACTGATCAGTACACAGCCAGGTAACTCATTATGTACAAAATGCCACTATATTGTAAAGAGTCATATCGTGAGCCGTCCTTTGCCCTAAAACCCACGATAAATGACAACATGTTCATGTACAGAGAAACTAATTCTAAAAGTATTTCTCTAGCTCGTCAACCCGGTGCTGGTAGGAACATGGTGGTTGTGCTTACTGAGGCGCAGGGACCCGGCCAGGCCTCGGATGACGGTGACGGCGTTCTTGCGATTGGTGCAGAACTGCAGCAGCACGGGCGAGAAGGCGTCTCTCTTACTCTCCAACTGAGGCACATAAACACACACAGGGCCGACGAGGATCACATGGTGAGTTTGACGTGGTGCCGTTCAGTAACCCACGTCTGGGTGGACTTACATAGATGCTCGGCGTGGGAGGATTGAGCTTCTCTCTGGGGATGGGAGTCTCCGTGGTCATCTTGGGCTTGACGGAGAAGGCGGGAAGCAAGTAGGACTCCTTGAATTTCCCCTTGACCCTCGCTCCCCTGGAGAAGGGAAGACAGACGCACAACAGGGAGGTTGATCTGCAGCAGCAAGACTCAGAACTGCAGGAAATGATGTTGCTTTTGTGCCAGAATTCTGGGCTGAAAAACGAATGCACTTCCTTCACAGCTTGCAGTTTTGCCTGGGTTGAGTTATTGAAGTGAGGTGATTCTAAATCATTTATAATAATGTTAGTTATTGAAATGGTGACGCTTCACCTCATAGCTTATTTTAAAACAATTCATATTTTGAAAGGAATGATTTGTAGTTATTGCACTTTTAATTGTTGATACAGATGTTTACATTGCTTTACTGGTTTTGTGTTTATAATTTTTAGGTTTATTGTTTAATGCCAATTTATTTTTCTATTTTTTGTGTATTGCCATTTTTTTCTATTTTCATTACTTTATTCTTATCGCCTATTTTTTCTGATGTGTGCTGCTTTATCTATCTCTCTATATATCTTTCTACTTAATCTATCTATCTATCGACTGTATCTGTCTAACCTATCTATCTATCTATCTGTCTATCTGTCTGTCTGTCTGTCTGTCTGTCTATCTATCTATCTACTGTATTTATTTATCTACAGCTGCTTTCACACATGAACTCCAGACAATGTCCAGATAATCAGATGCAGACATTGTGCGGAGTCTTCAGGAGGCAGGACGTGATGCAATGACGCTGCCCAGTTTCACAGCCCACCCAAGACGGCGGGTGAGGCTGCCAACTTATTTGTAGCTGTGACTTTTTTTCTTTATTCGGATGACACGAAAGAGTGGAAAGGAATGTGAAAAAGTAGAAAGGAGCACGAAGCAGTGACGCTCCATGCACGAAGATCCCACTGGAGAAAGCTGCAGAGTTGTGGATGACGTCTCTATCACGCAACTCCGGACAATCACCTGCTCTGTTCACACAAACCGCTCGATCGGACATTTCACAGACTCTGTACTCGGGTGCTGGCTGGGTACAGGCTGTTTAGTGTCCGGTCCAACTGATTCGGACATTTGCGTTCACACACACACACACACACACACACACACACACACACACTCAGATAACAATAATTTGAGGGTTGCAGTGCATGTGTGAAAGCAGCTTACTAGATCTATCCATCTATCTTACCAGTCAATCTCCTCTCTGACTGACTGTTTCTTCGCGGGCCCTACTCACTTGCACGCCCGGACCACCTCGCTGGCGCTGTTGCCGATGCCGATCTTGGACAGAGGGATTCTTCGCTCCTCCATCTCCGACGCGATGTACTGGTCGCTGCTTCCCCTTTCCACCTTGATCAGGTGGATCTTCAGCTCCTTAGACAAGCCCATGGACAGGGCCTTCAGCTTGAAGGGGTCTGAAATCGAGCGGCTGGATTTGGTGGAGCTGAGCACGGGGGCCTGGGCGGAGCTCCAGGTGTCTTTGTTTGTAGCGGGCGGGAGGCTGGTTTTCTCCGAGCTGCTGGCCTCCTGCTTTTGCTCTGCCGCTTGTGTCTCCTGCTCTGTGTGCGCCGTCTTTAACTGGACATCTTTGCCCTGAAGGTTGTGGTTTTCCTGAGCAAGTTGTTCTATGAGCTGTTTGGATATGTTACCAGAGAACGGCGGTGAGGTTGAAGCAGGTGCTGTTTTACATTCATTGTTCTCTCCTGAAGTCTCCATTTCCTCTTGTGTGTTCTTGCTTTCGTCCTTTTTTCTCTTGACCTTGGTCTCTGTGTCTCTTCTCTCAACTTCAGTGACGTGTTTCCTCTTTCTGTCTGTTTGAATGTGCTCCACGACCTTGTCGTTTCCTGCGTCTGTCTTCTTAGAGACGGCACCAAGGCCGGACAGACAGGCCGTGTGTGTGGTGGTCAATCTCAACTCAGCACTAAGCGACCCAGCTAAATGGGACGACTCTGTTCTCTCGAAAAGATCGTCCACGTCTTTGCACCCCTGTTTCTCTTTCATGGCATTCTCTAGAATATCCTGGTTCTGTTTGAGGTTCTCGTCGACCTGTTGCTGTTGACTGACATTTGTAAGAGAAAGGGAATTGTCGGCCGTGTCTGAGGTAGAGTGAGTTGGTGATTGGCTGGTGTGTTTGCAGGATATTTTGGGATCTGATATGGTGGAAGAATCCTGATATTCCTGGCAGTGTATTTCTGGCCCCATTGCCAGAGATGAAGAGTATTTCACCCCTCCCGGTGTGGCGACTGGCGGCCGTCCAAATGGACCACCCCGACATGTGCCCCTCTGCCCGCCCAGAAACGTAGCCAGACTCTTGAAGACGTCGTCCAATCCGTTGTGATGGACACGCAGCTGGTGGAGGAGAAGGGAGCCCGATGTGTCCTTGGCGCTGGCGTCTTCCTTCAGTTCATCTTCCTCAGCGACAGGCGGGATGCAGAGCTTGCCCACTTCGTCCCTGTCATCATTAACACCTTCCTTTTCAACAGATTTCTCACAGTCTCCAGGAGAAAGAGAGAAGCCATGGGTGGGGCTGGGCTGGAGGACAGGTCTGATCAACACTCCCTTATCCAGCTCATCCACATCCTCTCCCACGGACGATATGGGAGAGCCTTGCCAGCTGAGCACAGGCGGACTTGCTGCAGGGTTGTCACCAAGCTCTAGCACCGCCTCCATCACGGCCGCAGGCTGCAAGTCTGGGGCCATAAGGCCTCTGTGATGCCCCTCAGCTTTGGACTTGAGTTGCTCCTCTGAGCTGGTCGAGCAAGCTCTGCTGAGAGAAGCTAAGTCTTGATTTGAGAGGGAGGAGAGTGGACTTGCTTGTCCCTTGTCCTCCGATGGAGAAGGGTGAGAGGGGAGCGTGTTGCTTGTCTGATTGGGGATGTTTTCAGTAAGTAAAGACTGTTTCTCCAATGGCCACTTGGTAGGAGGTTTGGCTGGAATGAAGCTCTTTTGCGGCAGTTTGTGATTGGGCGGGGACGCTGATGCGCATCTTGGAAGTGGGACTCTGTGACCTGTTGAGATATTGGATTTTGTTGTGCCCTGGACTGCCTTGTGGCTGTGTGCTGTCTCCTGCCCACTTCTTCCCCTTTTCTGCTTTTTGAACGAGGGCGATGATGTCTGTGCAGACCGGCCTTGCTTGGCTGGCCTGAGAGGCGTAGACTGCATCTTACACTGGCAGGTTTTAGGATCTCCTGCTGGGCTGCCTTTAGATGGAGATTTCAAATTCCTATTTGCTGTATTTTGTGTGCTTTTGGTCTTCAATCCAGACATGTTTTTAAACTGCTTAACTTTCTCCTTTTTCTTTTTTCTTTCACGCCTGTACTTTGCTTTTTCTTCTCCTTCTTCTTCTTCTTCTTCTTCTACTTCTTCTTTCCGGGTAAACATTTTCAATCCGTGCCTTGCCTTCTTTTCCTTCATCTCCCCCTTTTTCCTTTCTTCGTCAAGTCTGCTAATCTTCTTAATTCTCTCTTTTTTCAGCTTTTGCCCCAGTTTATCCCTATGTTTACGCTCATGTTCCTTGTGGCTCTTTAAGATCCTCTCCGGCTCGTTGACTCTTGATTTTTTGCGAAGGGCCTTTTGAGAAACGTGGTGTTGTGAAGAGGCCTTTTTGAATTGAATCGCCGACCCCTTGGACCAGGTATCTGGATCGGAGGAGAACGTGGGACAGGTGGTAGAAGGAGGACTGTGGAGGACAGGGGTGTGGCTGGGACTTCCTTGTGGTGTCTGCTGTTCTCTGCGTTGAGGTGTAGCAGTGTCTGCACTCCCCCCAGCAGTGCACTGACGAGCGACCAATGGATCTCTCCTCCCGTTGGTCTTGGGACGGAAAGAGGGACTCCGAAGTGCAGGAGGAGTGACGGAGGAAGATTCTCCCTCTCTGAGCCGACATTGGAGCGATGGATGTGTAGCAGGGTCTGCACCAGCGCTCCCCGACGAGGAAGGATTTCTTGACTTGCTCCTTACAGGTATGCACTGATCGTCCTAGACAGCAATGATGATTCATATCGAAAATGTTAGTGCGGGGCCACGAGCAATAGAACTTAAAAAAAAACAACCTATGATACTACACAATTTATTTTAAGCGGAGAAGTAATTTGAAACCATCCTTCTAAGAAAATGGTGTAATCTGATTACACTATGAATAGAATATTTAACTTTAACAGATTCTAATAATTGAACATGTGTCGTGCTGAGACCTCTACTCTCCACTCTAGGAACATGATATTTTTTTTACACCCATTTTAGTCCTGTAATTCAGATTAGCCGAAAATTATAAACTACCTAACACATATTGTTGATAAGAAAATGTAAACCAAGGCAAAATGTTTTTAATATACAAATTAAGTAATTTCACCACTAAAGAAATTTCCCCCTGGGATTATTAAAGTATTTCTGATTCTGATTCTGATTCTGAAGTGTATAGATTATGGTAGTATAACAGTTAGGCTGGCTTACAGTATTGTTTCAATTTCTGAATTATTGTATTGTAATACCAGTAGCTTGTTTGGAAGTTATACAACCATTTCTGCTTCAATACCAATACCACCACAGTCACAAATAAATACAAATATTTAATAAAAAAAAAAGGGTAGAGGTTATATAGTGTGAATCTATGCAGTCTCTACATTAGTATTCCGGGTATTTCCACCTTTGCTCGTTCTTACTGTGCTTTGCTTGTAATCATGGCCCCTGGTGTCCTTGCCCACCAAAGGGGGCAGTGGGGGGCTGTGCTGTGGGTCTCTGAGGTGCCCTGTGTGCCGTTGGTGGTTGTGGGGGTGGTTGTGATGGTTTTGGCGACTGTAAGGCACACGGGTGTGGTCTGCTGGTGAAGAGGAAGGTTTCTGGTCAACCCTCGCTCTGCTTCCATGGTTTGTTGTCCTGCTGCTGCTGCTGTGGAGCGGGGCTGGGTGATGAGGGTGACGAGGGTGGGTGGAAGAAGTCCTGTGGCTTCCTGATGGTTTTGCGTTGTAGAGGCATTGCCCTCTAATTCGTTGCTGAGAGGTTTCCTACGATAATGAAGAACAACACATTCAAATGGTACATTTTAAATTGATTACAAGCAGCCGTTTCTATTCATTCGAGGCTCGTTTCTGTGCACCAACAGCACTCGTGAACTAAAAGGAGCTTACTTGTTGCTGCGTTGGTGAGGTCCTGGTGTCAGGGTAGTGGCGCGGAGCGGTCCTGTCAGTCAGTGACTTCCAGTCGTCCTGGTTGGAGGTGTGATAATGAGGTGGCGATGGGGCCGGGCCAAGTGAAGCGAAATTCTTTGACCCAGATGGCTAAACCCAGTGCAAAACACAATTGTTCTGTGAGACTGTAATAGTCTTGACCATAGGGTGGTGCTAATGTTCAATGACATTTAAAACAAAACAGTTGAGCAAGGTGCGCGTATGATGCTCCACCTGTCCGTGGTCGGAACTCCTCCTCCTCCTGGCAGGGCTCTCTTTGCGGGGGCGTAGGGGGTTCTGTGGAGGTGGGCTGTGCTGGTGGAGCTGGTCTCGGCGCTGGTAGAGGGCTGGTCGTTTCCATGGCCCCTCTCTGTGGTTTAGCGTTTTGCCTGGAATGCTTCTGCGGCCCTGTGAGGGGGCCCATCGCTCTGGTAAGCACAGCAGCTCCCTGGTGTTGTGGTGCGGTGGAGGACGGCCGTACTGAAATATAGAGTGTTGATCGAAAGGTTCATGAGCATAAACAGAGCACTCGCTAGTCCAGGACCAGTTTCTTCAGCGGTGTGGTGTTCAGGTGCTTAGGTCTCCTCAATCTCACCCTGGAGTTGTTGACGCTGTCGTCCCAGTTTGTGTAGGGTTCCCCTGGACCTGTTGGATAGCCGCCGCCGCTGTGGGTGCGAGTCCAGTTTTGGAAAGAGTGTGTGGAGTTGTAATGCCAGCTCTGGCCCTCGTACGGCTGGTCCTTGTGCTCCCAAGCACGGAGTGGAAACCTCTGTCCCTTCACAGGAACCTTTCCTTGGGAATGAGAGGACTTCCTCTCTCCCCTGAGCACAAAAACACAGAACACAAAAATGAGTGGAAGGTCCATGGTGGCCTCCTGAGGGAAAGCAAACCAAAAGAAACCCCCGCATATATTCAGGATGTGATTAAAATCCATTTGCAAACAAAAATGTTCACCGCTGCCTTCAGAATGTGAGGGTATCAGATCCTTGTTGTCAGTTATCAGTGGCCTTGTTTACACAACATATTTTCTGTCAACGTTGTTTTTTAAACCCAATATACTCTACATCAGTTCATAATACAGTCTATGAAATCTAAATTTGCAGTATGGTTGCGTTTTAAGTGAAAGATGACAAAGCTATACTCACCTACTATAAGGATGGCTTGTGTGCAGGCGATGGGATGGATTAGGTCCTCCCTGAACCCTAATAAATGAAATAAAATGTGTTTAGCAGGAAGAATACCAGCGTGGGCTGCGGACGTCCAGCTCCTTGGCCTTTTGTTAGGAGCACGTTAACACTTCATTATCACTTCGCCTTCGTCCTCACCACGCGCCACAGTCTCTCTCCATCTTCCAAGACTCGGGCTGGATGCAGACAGTCAGTACGACTGTACGACCACGGTTTGAATTCGAAAATTTGTCTTTGTTCTTTTTCATGCTTTGTTTTGTTCTTCTAACACCTCGTGCACTTATGGGATATCCTCTGTTGCCAAGGATCCATCCAATGCGTCCCCGGTATTTTGTCACATCAAAGTACCAACTACAATGCATCGCTAGGCGGGCTGTAATGACACAGTCCTAGGCAGCCTTGTCTCCAGAAACGGCTCCCGACAAGTATCCTACTGCAGCAAATGAAACAGATCCTCGCTCCTTTACTTGATAGAGGCTCACAAGCAAGGTTGCCAGGTCTGCGGTTTTCCCGCGGAATTAGGCTATTTTTGAAGCGTGGCAGCGGGTTAACTGTGTTCTGTGATCTATTTTGCATGCAAATTACATGAATAATATGTATCAATAAAAATACTTAAAAGGATGACGTATGGAACGGTATGGAACAAAACCGTGCGTGATGGGACACCCCCCCCCCCCCACACACACACTTAATCAATATAGTTAAGTTTTTCTTTTCAACACTTGTGGTTCATAATCTGGGTCAAGAGAGAAATGCCATGCTTTTAAAGTGATTGCTGTTACATTCCTGAAAACACGTTTATCACACTATTTTTTTGGTTACATCTCCCTATCCTTGGGTTTCCAAGTCATCCCCCGTCGATTGGAGGAGGAATCTTTAGAGGCGCGTGATTGGCTGATGCCTTCCCTGCTCCGCTGCTCAGTTCAAGCCCGCACGCCGCTGTCGGGCGGCCGAGCTCCCGCCTCATTGGTTTCCCCGCAGCCACGTCACGTCCAGCCCACAGCACACGCTGTCTCGTCTGTTCTTTGTTTGTTGGGATCGTGGAAGCATCTTTTGGGAGCTTGTAGGTGCTTGATTTTATTTGTATTTTTTTGACCCGGTGACTCCAAACGCCAGTGGACGCATTGTTTTTTGGCAGGGAACTTGGAAAGCTTTACTGTGTTTGAAGCCTCTTTTGTTTTGGCCCGGGGTCACCCCGAAGCCCATGTGCTTCCCATTTTATGAATCTGCTTCTTTGTTTTTCCACAACAGGCCCCTAATGCCTCCAACCCTGTCTGTGTTTCTTCATTACCTCCCTGGACGCCTGATGTCATAACAGGAGTCCTGACCTGATGTAATACGATGGGTGATGAGATATGATCTTGTTATTCTCATCTACAGTATTGCCGATGCTATAGTGACCTGCCGTTGAAACCTGGAGTAATAAATAAAATAAAAATGCCTTTTTGTTTAAAATGAACATACAGGCTGTCACATATTTATTTCACTGTATTTTTTTTTGATTGTTTTAAAATGGTCACGTACGTTTCTGTTTCTGGATGATGGTATAGTAATTCTTATTTTAACTTGCTGCTTGCCGTTTTTTTTCCCGTAAAGAAATATGAAGCCTTGATCTCGAAGCCTTTAGCTGAGGTATGGCTGATGGAACCGATGCTTCACAGGCCGCTTGATTCTCAGAGGAAAGGCTTCTTTGTGGTGCAAATGGATTGTGTATGACGCTGCCAAAGTTTCCCCTTTTGATAAGAGACGGGTTCTCTCACGGCCATATCAGGCCAAAACCCATTCAAAACGTGATGAAAGTCATAACTCTACAATCTCTGGGGGGGGAGACTTGAACAATCAAAGATTGAGGACCTCCGAAGGCACCCACGGGCGGTGGCACATGATGCCATGATGATCAGTCAGTTTATTGGCCGTGCGCCCTTCCCCTCGCACATCGGGTTTTTTTGACAGGATTTCCAAGAACTAAAAGGAAATAGCGTCCGTCCTCACAGCAGCTCTCTGTTGCCCTGATAAATCCTGTTTTTTGTTGTTTCTTTTCATATGCTTACATACTATTTGACACTGAAAAGGATGCTTCAATGCTTCAAGCTTCAAGACACAAAGGACCATGCAGGTTGTGGGTTCTGCACCTGTTGGTGTGGCTCCATGTTCGACTGTTCATGGGAGCCCATGGTCCTCTGTCAGGTCCTCCAGGGGGGTGGGAGTCCCATGTGTTACGGCCAGAGTACAGCTCTGGGTGATACATCCAGCCTGGAAGAACAGACATGCAGAGGCTTGAGTGCATGACCACTTTGCTATTTCAAATACAGACACTTGCGACTTTGAAATGAAGTGCAAGTGTCTGTATTTGACACTTGCACTAATTCATTCAACTATACAATAGTACAGTCAACTCACATCTTCGGTACATTAAAGTGGAAATCCATAAGATCGTCTGTGGGTGGATTGGGTGGATCACATTAAGATTCCCAGAATTCCACTTTCACTTTGTTTCCTCAAAGTGTGCCTTCCGTCTGATCGATTGATTCAGGTTTTTGTTTTCGGTCACTTCGGGTGGTGGGGATATTTTTTCATCTGAGGGCGGTGGACCCCGCCACCACCGATGGAAACAGCATATAGAGGGGCTCATACATAACACAAATACATTGACTGGCTCTTCTTAAAAAGGGCAAGCGGAATAAAGTATAAAACATGGGATTTTTATTTTTTATTTTTTTTATTTACAAAATAATCTCACGGATTACCACTTTAAACTGTACAGTCAATTAGAAAAACTGACTCCTAGAATAAGAGCTCCTCACATCCAATCCTGAATGTGACCTCATGAGTTTTTAGAAAACACAAAAAGTAGAATACAGCATCACCATTTCAATGCCTGGCTATGGCTTTTGAAAAATCAGTAATTCTGTCATTTCACGTGGAGTATGGTTTACAAAACGTTCACCGTGATGCGTTTTTATGGGAAACGGCTCACAAGCACAGAAACAAGCAAACAGTCTCAGTCATTACCAGCGTTGGTCCAAATCTGGGAAGGCTTCCCACCTGAGAGGGTAGAACACGACCTGCGAACAAAAGGACAACAGACTTATCCCGCGCTGTGATCGGTGGCCCGGCTGCACGGCGTTGATCCACTTTGACACCGGTTTACCTTGCTCCCCGGCGTCACAAAGGAATTCTTTGGGTTTTGGACGCACGCCAAAGTAAAGCAGAGAGCCAAATGATGTGGATACGTACTTAAACAACGTTCTTTAAGTGCGCTTGCACAACACAGTTCGACATGGCGATCCGTTCCAAACAAGAGAGGAAGAAGAATGGAAGCCATTAAAGTGACTCTGGACCATGTCTCCACAACTACTCTGCGCTGGCTCGCGTTACACCACCGCTCCATGATTTACATCCACCCACAAGTGTTGCTCTCTCTGTGTATAGTTTGTGTGATTTACTTCACCCCGCTGTACTTTCTCAAATTGTCTGTTTCACGCTCATATTATCGCTCAGCCTGAATTGTCGTTGCGTCTCCAGCCGCTCTGGAACCACCGTCCGGCTGTTACAGCAGCTCGTGCACAAACAAGCGGTAAAATAAATGAATGGACGTGTGGTCAGAGCCAAGGAAGTGCCTCGGCATCAAGACCAGAGGGAAACGGAGGAGGGTCGTGGGATCGCTCCGTGCACTCACTCTCCGTTACGTTGCCCAGGGCACGCCGCTCTGCTGAAGTACTCTTCTAAAGAGTACTTGCCAAACAAATATCTCACGGAAGTTTTTTTCTGAGGAAATGGTACACAGTATATGCAGTGGTGCTGAATGGGGATCGCCCAGCAGCACTTTTCTATCCTCGCTGTACAAAACGTCCTACGTTATATGTAGCAGCCATAGACACCAGAAGGCTTGTGTGCTTTACTTCAAATACATCTGCAGTTGGACGCTGCCTGTTTGATGCTGTGCCAGGCCACAGGCATGTTCTGTATTGTTCACTGTCAGTGGCTGCTCTGGTTCTTTGCTGCTCCGCCAACAGTCGTCTCCCTGGCAGACGTGTGGACGTATCACTGGATGGAAGGAAACAAAACCAGGGACGTCTCGGCGGCCGGTGCCAAGCTGCCGTCATGCCTCTCTCTCATCGCGACATCAATCTAAACATTTGGGTAAACACACACAGCGCTTCCTCGGAGCCAAGTACTTATGACCAACCTGCATCATTTATCGCAGAAGCTTCGCTGCTGCTAGGATGCGTATGGCTTGACCAGCACGAGCTGCCGTAGAACGTACTGACCTACTTCTTCCAGGCAGGGGAGTAGGAGGCA
Source organism: Zeus faber (assembly GCF_960531495.2). Taxonomy (NCBI): domain Eukaryota; kingdom Metazoa; phylum Chordata; class Actinopteri; order Zeiformes; family Zeidae; genus Zeus; species Zeus faber. Next base: position 30,411,133 of record NC_137200.1, on the reverse strand, counting down.
TTTCAGATGTAGAGAGAACAACTTGACTCCCCCCCCCCCCCCCCCCCCCGGCCCCCCGCAGAAATGTTTGAATGGACGTGTCATTTCCTGTATTTGACCATGTGGTTCGATCCTTCTTTTTGACGATACTAGCAGGAAGAAAGAACACGTGGGGTCATCCCACTCACCTGGTACAGGGCTTTCGAGGGGATGGAGAACCCACGGGATAATACTGTGGATTTGAGTTTTCCTGTGGGCTTGTGTGTGTGTGTGTGCGCGTGTGTGTGTGTGTGTGTGTGTGTGTGTGTTTCCAGTTGGTCCTACCTTGCTGATGATCAGTGTCAAGACCCAGTGGAGACAGGCCCTCTGCTTCCAATTCATGCACAGTCTCGGGAGTACAAAGTCAACAGTCCTGGGCGCCTTTAAATAGACATCACATCACTCCCTGCACGTGGGCAAAACAAACACACACACACACGCGCACACGCACACACACACACACACACACACACACACACACACACACACACACACACACACACACAGTGGCAGAGTGAGCAAATACCAGTCGGTTTATGGGTAAATGACATGATGCCCTTTTTTTGTGCCCAAATCAATTATCAATAAAAATAAACTAGAAATGAAGACGGACGTTAAAGTGACAAAGAATCTCCAAAGTGCCCTCAAATTCAAACCAAAGATTGAAACCATCCACCGGCTTTAAGATCTACAAATTGGTTTTAGACAGTGAAACGCCTACAAATGCATTATCTCAATGTTTTGTTTAAAAAAAATTTAACTTTCAACTTGTGGCACGGTGCATTGCACTGCTGCCTCACAGCAAGAAGGTCCTGGGTTCGATTCCCGCCTGGGGCGCTGTTGGCACCGTGCTCCGGTGGGTTATCTCCCAAATAGGAGCCTTTCTGTGTGGAGTTTGCATGTTCTCCCCGTGCTCACATGGGGTTTCCTCCACCTCACGTCAGTAAGGACCCCCACAAAAAACATGCACCCATCATGGTCTGACCAGCAATGGACATTTATCACCTGGTCCCCGGGCGCGTCCACGTACGCTGCCCACTGCTCCTGGCTGTGCCCCCAGAGGAAGGACAAGCCAGGATGGGTCAAAAGCAGAGAATCCATTTCACCGGCACCATCAAAAGCATGTGCATGTGTGTGTGTGTGTGTGCAAGCATGTGTTGTAGTGTGGTGTGTTGCGTGATAAATAAAGACTGTTTCTTCTTCTTCTTCTTTCTAAAGGGGAAAGATTATGCAAAACTCACTTTTTCAGTGCTGGTGCACATAGGTTTGTGTTTCTGATGGTTCTACTAACACAAAAACTGTGAAACAAGTTTTTGCCGTTTTGTCTGAGCTGTCTGTTTCGGAAAAGGAGCGTTCAGCTCGGTGTCTCGGTACGACTGAGCATTGAGACACAGAATCAGAACCGCCCCCATCCGAGTACCTCCACCCACGCCTGGAGCGCGACCACACCCGCTATGCGACCATGCCCTACTGAGGCCACGAGGTCTTTGAGCCAATGGGGTTTGAGCACAAGTTCCGAGTTTGGTTTTATTTAGTCTGTAACTTTCACTGATTTTATCTTATCAGTGCACTCAAATCTGTTTCTGAACTAATTTGAGGCAAGAAATAAGCGATCCAGTTGCTGAATCGTCATCATTATATCTACATATCTTTGGTTGCTGTGCTCCAGGCTTGTGGGAAATACATTCATGTCAACATCGGAAAATAAAATATATACATACAAAAACACTGTTTTTATTGGTTCTGTTTGGAGAAAGGCAGAGTGGATGGGATGGAGCAGATGAGCACATAAAGAAATCTGTGACCATCTGACGTCAGCTCGTGCAGAGAGTAAAATAAAGCTTTGAAAACAGCGTCCAGAGCGGTGGGAAGCCTGAGTGCTTTGTTCACAGCGACAACTTTGTCGTTAGTTTGCCTCATTATTTGACACTTTTTTGCGTTGAATATGAACATCCGACAATGTAAGAAATATATGACAGAAAATAAGGAAAAGCACAATAGGTCCCCTTCAATGGACTGTACTTAATGTGATTAAGCATTTGATTTAGATTTTTGACAAAATAAAAAACTATAAATGCTTTAGTGTGTCATCCTAAGTGTGTAGTCCTTCATCACTGATGCAACGCTCACTTCCTGTTTGATAGAAACAAAAACCAAAAATCAAAACTAGGATGAAATAAAGATAGAATTAGAAACATTATATCCCCGTCTCTTCCTCTTGCACTGGGTGAAAGCCTCTGTCTGAGCCTCCCCCTCCCTCCCTCCCTCCCTCCCCCCTTTCTCTGAACGCTGTGTCCTTGTATCCTTGGCAACCGATGATATCATTTACTCCAGAGCCGAAGGCAAGGCCTATAGTAAGGAGGGGAACGCTTGCATGTGCATGCAGTGTGTGCGTGTCTGTGTGTGTGTGTGTGTGTGTGGATCAGATTTAGGTGTGCAGGTGATTTCACCCCCCCCCCCCAAAAAAAAAATCCACAACATTATTTCCTCCTGTGTGGCTGTGGTTTTAAAGGGGCAGCAGAAATAAGACACAGGGGAGAGCTGGAGAGAACGGAATGTACGTATAGATACTGTACATACTGTTGCTTTGGGGGGAATTCCTTGAGAAAACACAGGGGATTTTTTTTGTTTGTTTGTTTTGTTTGTGTTCTTTTGGTTGGAGGGGCTTAACCCCGGTCTCTCACATTCTGGATAATCTCACACTCTCTCTGGAGCACCCTGCCGGCTGCCGGCTGCAGGCTGTAGTAAACCACTGCAGATGTGCACCAATTACTGAGATTGTAAGGTAGAGCGTATAGACAGCGCGTGCGCGTGCGTGTGCATCGTGCAGTGTGCACGTGAGGAAGGCTATGATTCCTAAATCATAAAAAGGGAGGATGGGCTGTGGCAGACAGCACCGGTCTCTGGTGGTTCCTGTGCCAGGGCTGGTTCACAGCAGCCACAGCGAGCAGCGTGAACAGATGGAGGCGAAGGGACAAAGCCGTCCTCTCTTTAGCTACAACCTGTCATTTCCCATCCAGATAGACAGCGTCTGGACACACACACACACACACACACACACACACACGACCAGAATACATGTTTGACTGCAGCCATATGATACAAATAGCGTAACGGCCCCATGATCACACAGCAGAACATATGAGCCGAATATCAATCACATTTCTAAAAATAACATCGTCCCCTGCAGCCCCCCCCACTCGCCACCCCCAACCCACCCCCAACCCACCCCTGCTACATCCACTTCTCCCTCTCCATAATGGAGGCTTCTCCCGCTGTATGCTCCATAAAGCACCGTGATCGCAGGGGGTGACTGGAATGTACCAATGCAAGGTCAAGACAGATGAAGCGGCTGGGAAGGTGGGCTTTGCTTTTTGTTCTTTCTACAAACATTATTAAATGTATTTCACAAACAATACCCATGGAGCTGCTGAGCCAGACCCAGAGACAGCACTGCCTATAGAAGAGTGTGTGTGTGTGTGTGTGTGTGTGTGTGTGTGTGTGTGTGTGTGTGTGTACCCATAATTGCATATCTAGGTTTCCTGAACTACCCTGACAGCTGGAGCCATTTCTAATCCATGGAAAACATATAATGTTGCTGTTGCCTGTGAGTGGCTGCAACACATTTCTCCGATCATTTGATCAAACAAAAGGGAAACAACACGTTGACAACTACCTTTGAAGAGCAGGCGCGTGCAGCGCCTCAGTAATCACAATAATAATCATAACAATAATAATAATAATCATAACAATAATAACAATAATAATAACAATAATAATAATCATAATAATCATAATAATAATCATCATAATAATACAGTAGGAGCTGCGTGAGATCGATCAGAGCAACTTTGAAAAGTGCACGACCTGCAGTGACGAACCTCTGCAGCTGCAAGAATTTAAATGGGAGTGAGCGGAGCGTGTGCGCGTGCGTGCGTCTACGTATGTATGCGTGCGTGTGCGTGTGTGTAAACGTGCACGCTTCATGCACAAAATGTGCAGTGCAGCCTGCAGACAGAACGCACTGCACTGCGGCCAGGACAATAACACAGCACACGCACGTTGAAAGCCTCTTACCTTCTGTTTGTCCTGCCTTTACCTCTCCTCTCAGGTCCTCTTCCCCCCTTCTCCTCCTCCCGTTCTCTCCTCTCTCTCCAGCCTGTCTCTCCCTCTCTCCCTGTCTCTCTCTCTGTCTCTCTCTCCTGTCTTCCCTCTCCTCCTCTTCCTGGTTCCACTCTGATGCTCAGACGAATCCGATCCATGTGCCCAGAGCGAGGGGGGCGGGGCCGTCCGCTGTCACTCACCGCCCGTCGGCCAATCAGAAGGCTCATGTCTCCTCCGTCAGATTTTTTTTTTTGCTCGCAATTTACAATATATAGTATAAAATATATAATATAAAATATAAAATATATAATATAAAATATAAAATATATATAAATATAATATAATATACAATATATAATATAAAATAAATAATATATAATATATAATATAAAATATAAAATATAAAATATACAATATAAAATATACAATATAAAATATATAATATACAATATATAATATAAAATATAAAATATATAATATAAAATATAAAATATATAATATAAAATATATAATATAAAATATAAAATATAAAATATACAATATACAATATAAAATATACAATATATAATATATAATATACAATATATAATATAAAATATAAAATATATAATATACAATATAAAATATATAATATAAAATATAAAATATAAAATATACAATATACAATATAAAATATACAATATATAATATATAATATATAATATAAAATATATAATATAAAATATAAAATATAAAATATACAATATACAATATACAATATATAATATACAATATATAATATAAAATATAAAATATATAATATACAATATAAAATATATAATATAAAATATCAAATATCAAATATCAAATATACAATATAAAATATATAATATCAAATATAAAATATCAAGTATATAATATATAATATACAATATATAATATAAAATATAAAATATATAATATACAATATAGAATATATAATATAAAATATAAAATATAAAATATATAATATACAATATAAAATATATAATATACAATATAAAATATCAAATATATAATATATAATATACAATATATAATATATAATATACAATATATTATATAAAATATATAATATATAATATACAATATACAATATACAATATACAATATACAATATAAAATATAAAATATATAATACACAATATATAATATATAATATACAATATATAATATATAATATACAATATATAATATAAAATAAAAAATATACAATATACAATATAAAATATAAAATATATAATATACAATATAAAATATAAAATATATAATATAAAATATATAATATATAATATATAATATATAATATACAATATACAATATACAATATACAATATATAATATAAAATATAAAATATATAATATACAATATAAAATATATAATATAAAATATATAATATAAAATATAAAATATAAAATATAAAATAAAAAATAAAAAATATATGATATATAATATACAATATACAATATACAATATAAAATATATAGTATACAATATAAAATATATAATATAAAATATATAATATAAAATATATAATATATAATATATAATATATAATATATATTATACAATATACAATATATAATATACAATATACAATATACAATATAAAATATATAATATATAATATACAATATACAATATAAAATATATAATATTAAATATATAATATAAAATATAAAATATATAATGTATAATAAAAAATATAAAATATATAATATATAATATACAATATATAATATAAAATATACAATATATAATATACAATATAAAATATATAATATATAATATATAATATATAATATACAATATATAATATACAATATACAATATATAATGTAAATATATAATATATAATATAAAATATATAATATATAATATACAATATAAAATATAAAATATATAATATAAAATATATAATATATAATATACAATATATAATATAAAATATAAAATATATAATATACAATATAAAATATACAATATACAATATATAATATACAATAAACAATATAAAATATAAAATATATAATATATAATATAAAATATATAATATATAATATACAATATAAAATATATAATATAAAATATAAAATGTATAATATAAAATATACAATATAAAATATAAAATATATCATATAAAATATATAATATAAAATATAAAATATATAATATAAAATATAAAATATTTAATATAAAATATAAAAAATAAAAAACATAATATAAAATATATAACACAAAATATAAAATATATAATAAAAAATATAAAATATATAATATAAAATATATAATATAAAATATATAATACAAAATATAAAATATATAATATATAATATAAAATATAAAATATATAATATAAAATATACAATATAAAATATACTATATAAAATATATAATATACAATATATAATATAAAATAAATAATATATAATATATAATATATAATATAAAATATAAAATATATAATATACAGTATAAAATATATAATATAAAATATATAATATATAATATATAATATACAATATAAAATATATAGTATAAAATATATAATATATAATATATAGTAAATAATATAAAATATATAATATATAATATATAATATATAATATATAATATAAAATATATAATATAAAATACACAATACACAATATATAATATAAAATATAAAATATATAATATACAATACACAATATAAAATATAAAATATACAATATATAATATATAATACACAATACACAATATATAATATATAATACACAACATACAATATATAATATAAAATATACAATATATAATATATAATACACAATACACAATATACAATATAAAATACACAATACACAATATATAATATAAAATACACAATACACAAAATAAAATATACAGTATACAATATAAAATATACAATATACAATATAAAATATACAATATACAATATACAATATACAATACACAACATACAATACTCTATACACAATACACAATATACAATATAAAATACACAATATACAATATACAATATACAATACACAATACACAATATACAATATATAATACACAATATACAATATATAATATAAAATATACAATATATAATATATAATACACAAAACACAATATACAATATAAAATACACAATATACAATATAAAATACACAATACACAATATATAATATAAAATACACAATACACAAAATAAAATATACAATATACAATATAAAATATACAATATACAATATAAAATACACAATATACAATACACAACATACAATACTCTATACACAATACACAATATACAATATAAAATACACAATATACAATATACAATACACAATATACAATACACAATATACAATACACAATATACAATACACAATATACAATATACAATACACAATATACAATATACAATACACAATACACAATATACAATATACAATACACAATATACAATATACAATATACAATACACAATACACAATACACAATATACAATATACAATACACAATATACAATATACAATACACAATATACAATACACAATACACAATATACAATACACAATACACAATACACAATATACAATACACAATATACAATACACAATACACAATATACAATATACAATATACAATACACAATACACAATATACAATATACAATATACAATATATAATATTTAGAGGAGGAGCTGGGAGGAGTGTGTGTGTGTGTGTGTGTGTGTGTGTGTGTGTGTGTGTGTGTGTGTGTGTGTGTGTGTGTGTTTGCGTGTTCTCATAATGAATAATATCATCACAATGATAGTAGTAATAATAATCATCATCATGCATAGTCATCATATGAATGCAGTTTTCAAGCATTCATAAGTTCATTTTCATTTAATGCAACATTTTCAAAAATCTTATTTTTAAAGGTTTTACTAAAAACCTGTGTGTGTGTGTATATATATATATATATATATATGCATGTATATATCTTATTAAAAAATTATAAAAATAAATTCAATTAAAAAACGGTGGGAACATGTCTACCTTTCCCGGATCTTAAGTTGGCTCTGCCTTGGCAGCATCACGATTTGAAATACGATTTGCTTTAGTTATTTTCAACACTGAACGAGAACAGGACAAGACCAAGGTGTAAAAATGAATCATAAGTACTGTAACTAAGTACTGTAACTACAGGAGCACGTTGTGCATTTTAACATGTTTATTCAGAGCCTCCGTCTTTGTGCATCTTCTTCTCTGACGTAAAAACACCACATGCATGCTGCTCCCATGCATCCTACATCCTGTGATGTATCGCTGATCACTTTTTCAACCCTAACCCTTTTTTTGGCATGCGGGAAAGGACTGCAAAGAAACCACTTGACGTGTTTGGCCTCATGCTCCGTTGTTTTGGAGATTTTAAAATGTACAACTGCATTTCCTTGAGTGGAGTTCTTCACCTGGGGCCTTCTGCCTGAGGGAGTCGAACCCAGCGAACCCATAAGATGAAGCTACATGATCTGAATGATCGATAGCATCTATATCATCTATATGATCTATATCATCTAACCCTATATGGTTCCTCTGTTGCCCTGCCTGTACTACTGTATTGTTGCATGAGCCAAACATCTGTATAACTTCATACTGTACAACTCGTTGGGCCTGCAGCTGTTTTAAACGCAGGGTGTTTCATCACAGTTCCTGAAACAACCTCTTCCATTCCTGCACCTTCTTGCACCTTTCAGTGCAAAGCGAAGATGGACAATTAAACTGGCGATGATTTCAAGGGCCTGCAGCTGGGCACAGTGGCCGCGGGGCCACGGGAGGCGGTGGCGGCGGCGGCGTGCAGCTTCCTTTTGGTTTTCCATCTGTTTTGTGGACCCACAGGGCTCCTGGGATCCTGTGGCATTTCAGACTCCAATGGACGTTCGGACGCTTCCAGGAAACAGATCCACAGTCGATGTCGCCCGCGTCGCCCCTCCCCCGGCAGGTGAGAACCAACATGAACAGGGAGAAGGTGGGAGCGGCGGGGGGGGAACCACCAGGAGAACCAGGCGCCGACGGAACGTTGGCCAACGCTGGAGCCTGCTTCTCTGCTTCTCTGCTTCTCTGCTTCTCTGCTTCTCACTTCACCCTGCTTCTCTGCTTCATCCTGCTTCTCTGCTTCTCTGCTTCTCTGCTTCTCACTTCATCCTGCTTCTCTGCTTCATCCTGCTTCTCTGCTTCTCTGCTTCTCTGCTTCTCTGCTTCATCCTGCTTCTCTGCTTCTCTGCTTCTCTGCTTCTCACTTCACCCTGCTTCTCTGCTTCATCCTGCTTCTCTGCTTCATCCTGCTTCTCTGCTTCATCCTGCTTCTCTGCTTCTCTGCTTCTCTTCTTCTCTGCTTCTCACTTCATCCTGCTTCTCTGCTTCTCTGCTTCTCTGCTTCTCACTTCACCCTGCTTCTCTGCTTCATCCTGCTTCTCTGCTTGATCCTGCTTCTCTGCTTCATCCTGCTTCTCTGCTTCTCTGCTTCTCACTTCATCCTGCTTCTCTGCTTCTCTGCTTCTCACTTCATCCTGCTTCTCTGCTTCTCTGCTTCATCCTGCTTCTCTGCTTCTCACTTCATCCTGCTTCTCTGCTTCTCACTTCATCCTGCTTCTCTGCTTCTCTGCTTCATCCTGCTTCTCTGCTTCATCCTGCTTCTCTGCTTCATCCTGCTTCTCTGCTTCATCCTGCTTCTCTGCTTCTCACTTCATCCTGCTTCTCTGCTTCTCACTTCATCCTGCTTCTCTGCTTCACCCTGCTTCTCTGCTTCATCCTGCTTCTCTGCTTCTCACTTCATCCTGCTTCTCTGCTTCTCTGCTTCTCTGCTTCATCCTGCTTCTCTGCTTCTCTGCTTCATCCTGCTTCTCTGCTTCTCACTTCACCCTGCTTCTCTGCTTCTCTGCTTCATCCTGCTTCTCTGCTTCTCACTTCATCCTGCTTCTCTGCTTCATCCTGCTTCATCCTGCTTCTCTGCTTCTCACTTCACCCTGCTTCTCTGCTTCTCTGCTTCATCCTGCTTCTCTGCTTCTCACTTCATCCTGCTTCTCTGCTTCTCTGCTTCTCTGCTTCATCCTGCTTCTCTGCTTCTCACTTCATCCTGCTTCTCTGCTTCATCCTGCTTCTCTGCTTCTCTGCTTCATCCTGCTTCTCTGCTTCTCTGCTTCTCTGCTTCATCCTGCTTCTCTGCTTCTCACTTCATCCTGCTTCTCTGCTTCTCACTTCATCCTGCTTCTCTGCTTCTCTGCTTCATCCTGCTTCTCTGCTTCATCCTGCTTCTCTGCTTCATCCTGCTTCTCTGCTTCTCACTTCATCCTGCTTCTCTGCTTCTCACTTCATCCTGCTTCTCTGCTTCACCCTGCTTCTCTGCTTCATCCTGCTTCTCTGCTTCTCACTTCATCCTGCTTCTCTGCTTCTCTGCTTCATCCTGCTTCTCTGCTTCTCTGCTTCATCCTGCTTCTCTGCTTCTCTGCTTCATCCTGCTTCTCTGCTTCTCACTTCACCCTGCTTCTCTGCTTCTCTGCTTCTCTGCTTCATCCTGCTTCTCTGCTTCTCACTTCATCCTGCTTCTCTGCTTCTCTGCTTCATCCTGCTTCTCTGCTTCTCACTTCATCCTGCTTCTCTGCTTCTCACTTCATCCTGCTTCTCTGCTTCTCTGCTTCTCTGCTTCATCCTGCTTCTCTGCTTCTCTGCTTCTCTGCTTCTCTGCTTCATCCTGCTTCTCTGCTTCATCCTGCTTCTCTGCTTCTCTGCTTCTCTGCTTCTCTGCTTCATCCTGCTTCTCTGCTTCTCTGCTTCTCTGCTTCTCTGCTTCTCTGCTTCATCCTGCTTCTCTGCTTCATCCTGCTTCTCTGCTTCTCTGCTTCTCTGCTTCTCTGCTTCATCCTGCTTCTCTGCTTCTCTGCTTCTCACTTCATCCTGCTTCTCTGCTTCTCACTTCATCCTGCTTCTCTGCTTCTCACTTCATCCTGCTTCTCTGCTTCACCCTGCTTCTCTGCTTCATCCTGCTTCTCTGCTTCTCACTTCATCCTGCTTCTCTGCTTCTCTGCTTCTCTGCTTCATCCTGCTTCTCTGCTTCTCTGCTTCATCCTGCTTCTCTGCTTCTCTGCTTCATCCTGCTTCTCTGCTTCTCACTTCATCCTGCTTCTCTGCTTCTCTGCTTCTCTGCTTCATCCTGCTTCTCTGCTTCTCACTTCATCCTGCTTCTCTGCTTCTCTGCTTCATCCTGCTTCATCCTGCTTCTCTGCTTCTCACTTCACCCTGCTTCTCTGCTTCTCTGCTTCATCCTGCTTCTCTGCTTCTCACTTCATCCTGCTTCTCTGCTTCTCTGCTTCTCTGCTTCATCCTGCTTCTCTGCTTCTCACTTCATCCTGCTTCTCTGCTTCATCCTGCTTCTCTGCTTCTCTGCTTCATCCTGCTTCTCTGCTTCTCTGCTTCTCTGCTTCTCTGCTTCATCCTGCTTCTCTGCTTCTCACTTCATCCTGCTTCTCTGCTTCTCACTTCATCCTGCTTCTCTGCTTCTCTGCTTCTCTGCTTCATCCTGCTTCTCTGCTTCATCCTGCTTCTCTGCTTCTCACTTCATCCTGCTTCTCTGCTTCTCTGCTTCTCTGCTTCATCCTGCTTCTCTGCTTCATCCTGCTTCTCTGCTTCATCCTGCTTCTCTGCTTCTCACTTCATCCTGCTTCTCTGCTTCTCACTTCATCCTGCTTCTCTGCTTCACCCTGCTTCTCTGCTTCATCCTGCTTCTCTGCTTCTCACTTCATCCTGCTTCTCTGCTTCTCTGCTTCTCTGCTTCTCTGCTTCTCTGCTTCATCCTGCTTCTCTGCTTCTCTGCTTCATCCTGCTTCTCTGCTTCTCACTTCACCCTGCTTCTCTGCTTCTCTGCTTCTCTGCTTCATCCTGCTTCTCTGCTTCTCTGCTTCTCTGCTTCATCCTGCTTCTCTGCTTCTCTGCTTCTCTGCTTCTCTGCTTCATCCTGCTTCTCTGCTTCTCTGCTTCATCCTGCTTCTCTGCTTCTCACTTCATCCTGCTTCTCTGCTTCTCACTTCATCCTGCTTCTCTGCTTCTCTGCTTCTCTGCTTCATCCTGCTTCTCTGCTTCTCTGCTTCTCTGCTTCTCTGCTTCATCCTGCTTCTCTGCTTCTCTGCTTCTCACTTCATCCTGCTTCTCTGCTTCTCACTTCATCCTGCTTCTCTGCTTCTCTGCTTCTCTGCTTCATCCTGCTTCTCTGCTTCTCTGCTTCTCTGCTTCATCCTGCTTCTCTGCTTCTCTGCTTCTCTGCTTCATCCTGCTTCTCTGCTTCTCTGCTTCTCTGCTTCATCCTGCTTCTCTGCTTCTCTGCTTCTCACTTCATCCTGCTTCTCTGCTTCTCTGCTTCTCTGCTTCATCCTGCTTCTCTGCTTCTCTGCTTCTCACTTCATCCTGCTTCTCTGCTTCTCTGCTTCTCACTTCATCCTGCTTCTCTGCTTCTCTGCTTCTCTGCTTCTCTGCTTCTCACTTCATCCTGCTTCTCTGCTTCTCACTTCATCCTGCTTCTCTGCTTCTCTGCTTCTCTGCTTCTCTGCTTCTCTGCTTCTCACTTCATCCTGCTTCTCTGCTTCTCTGCTTCTCACTTCATCCTGCTTCTCTGCTTCTCACTTCATCCTGCTTCTCTGCTTCTCTGCTTCTCTGCTTCTCTGCTTCTCACTTGGGGGCAGAGGTGGAGGCAGAGCGTCCAGGTTCTCCCAAAGCTGCCTTAGCAACAGCCCCTGCAATCCTCCAATGCTACTGGCCGCCGCCCGACCCCCGTGCGGTTCAACGGACCAATCAGCGGCCTTTGGTGCAGACCAGGAACTGGAGTCGACGTCAGCGTCACTCACCGGCTCCCGTCAGCGGTTGCTGCGCAGCGCCCCCTGTGGTTGCATGAGGTACTGACACCGACGTTCATTTATTTTTTATGACCTTTTAATAATAACAATAAAAATAATAACAAACGGCAAATAAATGCATTCGCACGCTTATAAATAAAACATATACGAAAAACATAAATAAATCTATTTCAAAACCTAGGCCTAAATTCAGAGTGGCATCTTCAGTGACGTCAGTTTAAATGAGCCTCATCGTCATCGTCTCTTCACGCAGAGGAAATACATCATTTGAAAGATGAAAGAAGAAAAACCTCGACGTGATTTCATTATTTATGTTTAAACGATGTAAAAAAAACAAAAACAAACAAAACAAAACACCATCACGAGCATCACGAGCAACAAGGTCATTATTATTTAGAACGTGTTCTGCTGCTAAACGATCACACCAGCCTGCGCCGCCCCCTGGTGGTCAAAGCGCGGAGCTGCAGGCAGCCGTCTCCAAAACTCCCAGACCATAATTACTCTTTATTCATCATTCTTCATTCCTTTGTCGACAAAAAAACAACTGTTAAGTGATTGTAAAGATGAATGTAGAAGGTTGGTGGTCAACAGCCACAGGCGGATTTGTCTTTTCTATTTCGTGCTTTTGATCTTGTGTTGCAGGAAAGGAGCAAAGATGTGACTTCACTTGGTGTCGAGAAAACTGGAGTTTGAGACAAGTCCTGCTTTCAAACACGACTTATTATTATTATTATTATTATCATTATCATTATTATCATTATTATTATTATTATTATCATTATCATTTTTATCATTATTATTATTATTATTATTATTATTATTATTATTATTATTATTATTATTATTATTATTATTATTATCATTATTATTATTATTATTATCATTATTATCATTATTATTATTATTATTATTATTATCATTATCATTTTTATCATTATTATTATTATTATTATTATTATTATTATCATTATTATTATTATTATTATTATTATTATTATTATTATTATCATTATTATTATTATTATTATTATCATTATTATTATTATCATTATTATCATTATTATCATTATTATTATTATTATTATTATTATTATTATCATTATCATTATTATCATTATTATTATTATTATTATCATTATTATTATTATTATTATTATCATTATTATTATTATTATTATCATTATTATCATTATTATTATTATTATTATTATCATTATTATTATTATTATTATTATTATTATCAATATTATTATTATTATTATTATCATTATTATTATTATCATTATTATTATTATTATCATTATTATTATTATTATTATTGTTGTTATTATTATTATTATTATTATTATTATTAATAATAATTAATTAATTTATTAATTAATTAATTAATTATTTTATTATTATATTTTTTGTACCTCTCAGCAGAGGCTACCTTTGTGGTAATATCAATGACTTTACTATTCATTAACAAATTCTAAAAACAAGTAGGGGTTGGCAGCTTGGGTGACAATCCCTCATGTGTAAAGGTTGTTTGTGCATAGTTCATAAATTGATGTTGAATTTGTGATTACTATTAATAATCCTATAGTAATTATAACAATTATATATATATATATATATATACATATATATATATATATATATATATATATATATATATATATATATATATATATACCTTTGTTCTTACCATTACTTTCCTAACTATTACGGTTTCTCTTTTTTTTTTTTTATTACACATGAGCCATACCCACTGCCCTGGCATCGTGTCACATGGCTCTTTGTTTCTGACAGTGAGATTAGACAAAGTTTTACATTTTACGTCTGGGTGCAGGAGCCAGGGAGGCCACAGTGAGCCTAGGGAAATGAGTGTGGTTTACACAAACAATGAAAGTCAAATTGGAAAATACTCTTTCAAAATCCAAAACGGTCATCGGGGATGAGGGGTCTGCAAGAAGGACGGACACAAAGAAAGCAGAAGGCCTATATAATAAACTGCAGGATCAACAACACAGCAACATTTGGATAAATGACTATGGATAAAAAAAATTAAAAACATTGGCAAGAGAAATAGGAGAAAATGTACAATAATCAATAACCATAAAAATAAACAATAAACTTCACACATTGGACTCACAAGTGAACATAGTCAGCTGTACAAGTGCTACTCCTGTTAACTTCTGTGTGTATGTGTGATACATTTTACATATATTGTACAATATATATTACATATGTATTGTACATATATTTTATTGTATTGTATTTGTATTTTTAATTTCACTTTTTAATTCATTTTCAATTTCCTGAATTCCTTGAATTTATCAGATTTAAAAAATAAAGTGTTATAAAGTGTTATAAAGTGTATGGGATCAAACACTTCAAATAGTGTTTGATATTTGATATTCAAATAGTTTCTGCATTTGCAACAATGGGATCTTCAGTGTTTAACAGGAGAGAGAGCGATGTCATATCTGACTCATCCAGCCCCGGTCACCGCACGGCGCACGCTTTGCCTATCTCCTCCGTCCCGTTTAAATTCCCCCAGAGAAGCTTCCCCGTCTTCAGTCTGTCGCAGACGTCGTGGACATAATAAGTCGGTGCCATGTTCCGCTGGGGGCCCCGCGCGTCGCTGGCTCTGTCTCTGTTCTGCCTGGTGCCTCCGTCCTCCGGCACGGTGGTGCTGGACTTCAACCACGTGGAGCGGTGCAAGGACTCCCTGTACATGGGGACGCCGCCGCGGGGCATCGTGGACACCGCCATGAAGAGGATCTGCCAGCGCTACGCCGACAAACCCCGATACGTCACCTTGTACGACCCCCGCAAGCGCATCCCCGTGTACTCTGCGTACACCTTCAAGAAGACGGAGGGAGACCGGCGCGTGGACTACCCCTGGATGTACGAGCCGCAGGTCAGGACGGAGCCGCCCTCTGCTTTCAGACAGGATTCCACCCGAACCGACCGCTTGTGCACGATTGCACAAGCTGCAGCCAGAACGCACGTTTCCCACGGCTGCATTGTTCTGCAACGTGGACACGTCTTCGCTTCTTTATTCATGCGCCACAATAATCCCAATTGGACCCTGAGTTGTATCACACTCATATGATCTGGATTGGGGTTGGGGTGGGGGGTTCAGGCTGCACAGCTTACAGCCAGAATAGATATTTGACATCACGGGAGGTATCTTCATTTCTTAATTCTTTATTCATTTATTATAATGATCCCAAGAGGACCCTGAGTTGTATAATACCATTATACTATATACAGTACACTTATATAGCTGGTGTTCCAAACTGGTGTCTGCGGCCTTCTCGGGTCCTTGGAGGTAAATAGTAATGTTGTCTGCGATAATGATGTTTGGGAATCAGTTTGGGAACCTTGTTGTAAACGATACCGTAAACAACACATCACATGTGGTCTCCATCTCTCCTCAGCTGGCAGAAGTCGATGGGAACGGCAACATGCTGCCCTTCCCCACCGGCTACCTGCACATGAAGTTTGAGGACAGCCAGGCCGTCCTGGACGACTACTCGGACGTGGTTCTGTACGAGCGAGGCCACCTCAACCCCGACCAGCACCAGTCGGACCCGCACGACCGCGCCGCCACCTACACCCTGACCAACATCGTGCCGGAGATCAGGGAGTTCAACATCGGGGCCTGGCGCGAGTACGAGGAGCGCATCCGGATACGCCTCAACAACTTCTGCCGCGGCACGGCCTTCATCGTCACCGGCGTCACCACCACCGGCAACATGATCCGCCGCAACAACCAGGACCGCGTGGCCATCCCCGAGGACGTGTGGTCGGCGTACTGCTGCACCGACTACGACCGCAACGCCCCCCACAACGTCCGCATCCGCTTCCCTTCCCAGGCCGCCCTGGCCAAGAACGCCAAGGGAGGCAGCAGCGTCAACGAGATGTCGGTGCAGGATCTGGAGAATTTCCTGAAGAACCGCATGGAGGTGGACCAGAACTTCCAGCTCTTCTATGACAACTGCATCTCGCCCTCACCTCTCCCTCTGTACCTCCACCACACCATCTGAGAGCTGCACCGCTCCACCACCTCCTCCACCACCTTGAGAGATCGTCCCCAGGGCGTATGCACGTCCATTCGACCTCTGAAAGACGTCTCCAGTTTTACAGAACATCCCCAGGTCTTAAAGTGTATTAAAAAATCCCAAATGTGAATAAGTGAGGTCTTCATTTCCAGGCAAACATTTTGGTTGGTGTTACTTATTTATTCCGTCGTGTCAAAATCAATTTCTGATGTCATGAAACCCTAAAACCACCTCATACCTTCATACTGACGCACCTGCAGAGAGAAATCCCAGAAAACCCTTTTCCTTAAATCGTACTTCCTTCCACTCAGTTCTGCAGAAAAAGCATCCACCCTTCAGCAAACATATTGTGCAATACTCAGTAGGAGAGAAGATTTGTCCAAAATTCTGTCTTAAATCTCATTCAAAATGTGTCTTTAAAAGTTTCTTGAAAAGTTTTCAGTTTGACTCTTTAACAGCACGGCTCTATTTGCCTTCACAGGCTATTTTCAAGTTATGGGATGTACAGCATGAAGGTTAAGGACTATAAAAAACCCCAGATAAACCCCATATAGTTCTACATATAATATATATATATATATATATATATATATATATATATATAAAAACTGTTGCCTGCCTAAAAATGTAGGATTCCATGTCTTTTGCCGCCAACCTTACAAAAAAAAGGGCTTGGTCAGTTTGTAACATGAAAATAAAAGGTTGAAGAATTTTAAATATTTTATTAAAGTGACATAAAGTGACATTCCCTTTTCATCCTTGGCTCTCTTAATAAAATGAAATGACTCATGAACTTTCAATTTGTGTGTGGTCAGTAATCTTTCAGCTGTGACTCAAATATAAAGATCATTTGAAATGGTGATTTGGTTGCCTGGCTTTCTTGTTCCTTTCCTAATTTTCTTCCTTGTGTAATATTTTGCGACGGGCATTATGTGTAAGTTATGCAGTTACAATCAGCACCGCGGTGACAATGAGCTCCTGTACCTCTGCTTATCTGACAGCTTACAGGCATTTTTGTATGTAAAGCTGTGGTCGACCAAGTACTTTGCTTACTATGAACATATGAATACACATTTTGTGTTTGATGTCGTTGTATAATTGGGGCAAACTGACGGCCATCATTTGTCAATGGAAGCAACCACGGATGTAACGGAGCAAAGCAGATGAATCCTCTTAAAATTAAAAGAGCCCATAAATATTTATAATCAAACCTCATAGGCCAATACAAATCCTACAGGACAATCGGATATGACTGACAAATACAGAGGGAAAAAAAATAAAAAAAGAAGTCATTCCTTTCAACACTGCAATGTAGTAAACGTTTAAAACACACGAATGAAATGTACTCAAGTGACAAAAATAAAGGTACATTCAGGGCAGCTGCCTTTATGTCCGTGCATTCCTGCCAGAGAAAATGGAAACAGAATATAGAGGAGCACATGCACAACACCAATACATTAAATGACTTTTTATTAAAAAAAGTGACAGATAAATAAAGTAACAAATATGAGATTTTTTTTTACAAAATAGTCTTAAGGATTACCGCTTTAAGAAGGACATGTTGTTGTAACTGTACCTGGCTCGTATTAAAAACCTCCTTGTAACATATAGAATATGGGAGAATAAAAGGGAGAATATTTGACTTAAAGTTAAGTATAATGTCTCCTTAAATTGAAATATTCAATGTACTACAAAATACTAACACCTGACAATACAAAGAAAGAAAAGAACATGAGCAGAAAACTTATATAGAAGACTCACACTGCCATCTAGTGGAGAATAATGCATATACATATCCCTGATTGTCTAAATCTACTGTATCTATCTATCTATCTATCTGTCTGTCTATCTATCTGTCTGTCTGTATATCTATCTATCTATCTATCTGTCTGTCTATCTATCTGTCTGTCTGTCTATCTATCTGTCTGTCTATCTGTCTGTCTATCTATCTATCTGTCTGTCTATCTATCTATCTATCTATCTGTCTGTCTATCTATCTATCTGTCTGTCTATCTATCTGTCTGTCTGTCTGTCTATCTGTCTGCTTATCTGTCTATCTATCTATCTATCTATCTATCTATCTATCTGTCTGTCTGTCTATCTGTCTGTCTATCCATCATTCCTCCATCTGTCTATAAATAAATAAATGAATCTGTTATTTCAAAAAATCCATTGAACCATCTATTATTCTCAACCATCGATTGTTTATTTAACAACCTGAATGTAACCACAGGTAGTTTGATTGTAACTTGACTATCAGAACAGAACCCAATCAACTACACCCAAACACATACTAGAAATTGTGTGAGGTCTGACACCGTGCAGCTTTTAATGTCATAGGTCAGAGGATTTGAAGAAATTAAACAGGACATATAAATATTTACAGAACAGCCTGACGTCCACTCCCGCTCTAAGGTTGAACAGCCCAACTTTACTGTTTTTATTGAAACCGAAGCAGCTCAAGTCCTGTATATAACCTGAAGAGGTACAAAGGTAAGTGGTAAACTGCTGGAGGTTAAAAAAAGAAAAGGTGGAAGTTACCAAAAACGGAAAGATAATGTACATTTCAGAGTTAAAAAAAACCCCAACCTTTTTCAGGGAACAGGTCCCGGGTTCACAGCTTCCAGATGCTCTGCAGCAAAGGAAGCAAAGGAAGCCTTGGAATTTGATGCAAACAGTTCCATACCCTCCTGTCTGTATAAAAGCAGTGTCGAACTATGCCCGCTACTATTAAAGCCTCCCAAGCACTACTTGGACAATACTGCACCGCAGGAAGTAGTGCTACTGCACTGCAGGAAGTAGTACTGCGTTTCCTCAGTTGGTGACCGTAGCCGAGCTGCAGCGGCTGCCAGGCCTTCGTCACAACAGGCCGAAGGAAACCAAAACTCTCTCTTTGAATTTCAAATCCAAATTCTGTCTGGGTGCCACGCTCCACAAGATAAATACAGCTCAAGCAAAATCACACTGTTTTTATTTTCAGAGAGTTCTCTGTTTGCCATTTCCCAGACCTCGCATTTCTTTTTTATTCTTTTCGTTTTGTGCGGAGACGCAGAGCGGGAGGGAGATCGCCCTCCCTCCAAAATGCACCACACCGTCCTGATCCGCGGTGCAACGTCCCTGAGCTGGGTTTAAAATATTTGCTTCATACAAGTTGAAACTAACGACAACAAACAGATGCTAAGTCTAAACACGGGAGCAGCGGCGCGGGAGGCGGCGCCTGAGCGGAGGAGAGGAAAAGCAGCTCCGCTCCGCTTCCCTGAATCCGGTTCTCGTGGAACACGACGAGTCCAGAACGACAACGTGTTGCGGAAATGTACGTGATGCTTAACTGGCAGCAGGAAATGAACCGCACCCAGCTTTGTCGCCCGGTCTGCATTTGAGGCCTTTATTTGTCCACGTCGACCACGCCCCCCGCCTTTGTTAGAGGCTCAGTTTTTATTTGAGCACCTGTTTATATTTGAGAAAATAGGGTATGTCGCCATCACAATGGCCAGAAAAAAAAGCAATTAAACGAAGGAAGAGCGACAGGCCATTATAAGCCCTTAAGTGTAGGTCTTTACTTTAAGGAAATTGCAAAGAAATCCATGAGTGAGCACAGCTTCCTTACTGGCCCCTGGCCCCTGGAACCTGGAGGGAGCTCTGACGACACCTCAACACAACCAGAGGACGAGGGTGTGAGAGTCAACGGCTCCGAGCACGGCGCAACACTGCTCCCAGCAGGTAAGCAGAGAAGCCTTGGAGCTGCAGGCCGGACAGGTGGAGTGGCGGTGAGACAGCCGTGTCTAAGATGTCAGAACAGGAAAGAGACTCTTGCAAGGGCCCCGGAGCCCTGCCTGCTGACGAGGCGCTTTTACGGACCGACGAATCAAAATCAACGATCTGAAATCTCGGCTTCGTCAGGCAGGGTCTTCGTGCGCCGTGGAGTAGGCGACAGGAGGCTTCCCCAGCGGGCGGCACCAGCTGTGGAACACAGAGGAGGAAGCCAGGCGGTTTGGGGCAAGGGACCTCGGGTCAGACCACCGGAAGGGGCCACGGACCAGGGCGGCACCCGGCGAGGAAAGGCTGCCGGCCGGGGATCGTGGTGGGAAACAGGTATGTCCACCGGCCATGGCTGGAAACGTGGAGGAACCAAGCTGGGCCAGATCAGCAATCAAGGTGTTAGTCACAAAGACAGAGAGGACACGCCCTTCCCAAGGGGAGGACACGCCCTTCCCGAGGGGAGGACACGCCCTTCCCCAGAGGAGGACACGCCCTTCCCCAGAGGAGGACACGCCCTTCCCGAGGGGAGGACACGCCCTTCCCGAGGGGAGGACACACCCTTCCCCAGAGGAGGACACGCCCTTCCCGAGGGGAGGACACGCCCTTCCCCAGAGGAGGACACGCCCTTCCCGAGGACACGCCCTTGTCCTTGCTACTGGTTCATTGAAGATTTCTCCCCAATTCCACCGTGAAAATTCAACATATATGAAAGAACATACAAACACCTTGTTAGCTTCACATAAAATAATTGCATGCACTGCATGTGGATTAACATTTCACTCAATAAAAGACAGTTGGGTGTGGGTTGACTGGGGGTTGGGTGTGGGTTGACTGGGGGTTGGGTGTGGGTTGGCTGGGGGTTGGGTGTGGGTTGACTGGGGGTTGGGTGTGGGTTGACTGGGGGTTGGGTGTGGGTTGGCTGGGGGTTGGGTGTGGGTTGGCTGGGGGTTGGGTGTGGGTTGACTGGGGGTTGGGTGTGGGTTGGGTGTGGGTTGGCTGGGGGTTGGCTGGGGGTTGGGTGTGGGTTGGCTGGGGGTTGACTGGGGGTTGGGTGTGGGTTGGCTGGGGTTTGGCTGGGAGTTGGGTGTGGGTTGGCTGGGGGTTGGCTGGGGGTTGGGTGTGGGTTGGCTGGGGGTTGGGTGTGGGTTGGCTGGGGGTTGGGTGTGGGTTGGCTGGGGGTTGGCTGGGGGTTGGGTGTGGGTTGGCTGGGGGTTGGGTGTGGGTTGGCTGGGGGTTGGGTGTGGGTTGGCTGGGGGTGGGCTGGGGGTTGACTGGGGGTTGGGTGTGGGTTGGCTGGGGGTTGGGTGTGGGTTGGCTGGGGGTTGGCTGGGGGTTGGCTGGGGGTTGGGTGTGGGTTGGCTGGGGGTTGGCTGGGGGTTGGCTGGGGGTTGGCTGGGGGTTGGGTGTGGGTTGGCTGGGGGTTGGGTGTGGGTTGGCTGGGGGTTGGCTGGGGGTTGGGTGTGGGTTGGCTGGGGGTTGGCTGGGGGTTGGCTGGGGGTTGGGTGTGGGTTGGCTGGGGGTTGGCTGGGGGTTGGGTGTGGGTTGGGTGTGGGTTGGCTGGGGGTCGGGTGTGGGTTGGCTGGGGGTTGGGTGTGGGTTGGCTGGGGGTTGGCTGGGGGTTGGGTGTGGGTTGGGTGTGGGTTGGCTGGGGGTCGGGTGTGGGTTGGCTGGGGGTTGGGTGTGGGTTGGCTGGGGGTTGGCTGCGCGCTACAAGGAGGGAAACAGACTTTGGCTCTTCCTTGAAACCATTTGCATCCTCTCCCGACGATTCACATCTTATATTCAAGTCCTTCTGGACCGGTTCACGCTGCACTCACGCAGAAACAGAGCTTGCGCTCGCTGCCTCACGCGAGCGCAGTCCGACTGGGCCTTCAAAATAAAAGTCCCCCCCAAATTAAGCAATGTATAAATACATGACGACAACTTAAATCAATACTCAATTACTCTCACAAAAGTAAACACAAAAAAGAAACGGCCCCCGAGGTCAACGCCATGAGACTGGGAGAGCCACAGGCTCTTCCCTGGATCCAGAGTCAGCCACTTGCGGAGCGAGCAGTGACCTCGTGAGCCTCGTCCAAAATGGCCACCACAGCATTTTTCCGCACCGTGCGATATCCTCTGGTCTTGGGGGGAATTTCCCAACAATATTTAATTTCCAATCGTAGAAAAGAAAAAAGTGTTTTTGGCTTTTATATCTGCAAACGGGACATTCGACTGTGTAGATTTCAATAAAAAACGGAAAAATGGAGACTTTTGACCGGTAGTGTGTGCAGATTAAATAAACCATGTCAGGAAATAAACCAGTTTTCAAGCCAAAGTGTAATTTGCCAAAAATATGACTATGATTGGCAGACAACGCCCTGGTTGGTACTAGGAACAAACAAATAGCACCGTGAGGACGCCCTCCCTGTCAAAGCGATACAACTGTCCGTTATGAATGGGTTTGGGTATAGATTAAAGATTTATTTGCATTCAAGTTGTCCAAACCATCTCCAAATTGCCTCGTATCACAGTAAGGCTTGGTGTCAGTAAGTGGTTTCTGTTTTAATGAACATTTCCTCCTTTAAATGTTCCCGTGGCTGAACTGACGACTGACGATATTGTTTTCACGCAGGAAAGGTTCTCACGTGGGGATGTTGGCTGTTCACACTGTGGTCTTAAAGTGGTAATCCCTGGTGATGTTTTGTTGAAAAGAATCCCATGTCTGGTGTTTAATTAGATGGCACTTTATAAGAAACAGCCATTCAATATATTCACATGATGCATTGTGTGTGCCTATGTGCTCCTCTGTGTCCTGTTTGCGCTCTCGGCGGCGGGGTCCACCACGCCTTTCCAAGCAACGACGCAAAGATTGGGCACACGCAAGAAGTGTAGCTAACTGTGATCTCTAAACTGTTGACCTCAAACACCCACAAAAAATGACAGCCCCCTTAGACCTCAAGTAACCAAGAAAACAAACAAACAAGCAAACAAACAAATCGATCGATCAATGAAAGAAAGTTTTAGGGCGAAGATGATCAAACTGTTGAAAAAATGAAACGTTCTCATGAAATTCAGGCTCCTGTAGCATAATCCACCCGACACGGATGGTGTTATGGATTTGGACTTTAAACATCTGGATGATTGGTGCTGCTACCTTTTCGAAAAATAAATAAATAAATATAAATCGAGAAAAAAAATAAAAATAAAAAAATCACATAACATGGACTTGACATCACACGTTGCAAAAAAGAATGACATGAGGGTCCAACAATCATTTAGTTTAAGATTTTTTTTTAATGTTTTCATTTCAGATACACAACATACAGTGTGTAATAGCCTCTATTTGAAATAGAAATATTGACTTTCAGTCTTTCAAACCCTTCTGGTCGTTAAGATTTCTCACAGTACCTCAAGCTTCAAGCAGTTACTGAATCAGACTAAATAAAAATAGAGACAAACAGGTGCAAGCCTTTATTTTCAAATCCAGCATTAAACATTAGAATAAGAATATATAATCCTCGTAGTGATTTTTTTTTTTATATAGTTTTTTTTTATATATCAAGCCAACATCAAGTCAACATCAACTGTAAGTGTAAACATGTGTTTGGTGAGTGTGCTTCCGTATTTTGTTGCCCCCCCCCCCCCCCCCCCCCAAACAAATGCCAAAAAAAAGAGTTTGTTCCCCGACGTTTATTTGAAATCTTGGGCCGATTCAAAGAGTCGCTTCAAAAATCTAAAAGACTGAGAGGATGCACGGGAAGAGAAAAGGAACCACGACTGTTAATTTAAAAGTCTGAGATGAGACACAAAAAAAAAAGAAAAAGGTTTACAAACCCAACGCTTCCCAGCGGGGGGCCCCGCTGCTCGGGGGGCCCCGCTGCACGGGAAGGAGCAGACAGCTTCACACAACAACCGCCAACGCTGCAGCAGGTTAAGAGACCTGGACTCGTTCTGCTCCTCTGCCACCACTCCTGCACATACCTGCACATACCTGCACATACCTGCACATACCTGCACATACCTGCACATACCTGCTTCCTGTTTTCTTGTGTCGCTGATGTATCTTTGGCTCTTTAACCAAGGAAAAAGGATTTTTTTGCTTCAAGCTGCCTTCACGCAGGAGGCGGGAAATCCGGGGTTCAGAAAGTACAGTTCCACTCCGGGATTTTGAGTGGACCGGACCACGGTGCACGGCCGGAGCAAAAACGTGGCAGGACTTGAACTTTCTGAGCCCGGAATGACCCAGCTCTGCCTCCAAGATGGTCGTCCATGCGGGTTCTGCTTTTCTTATCGATTCCGCTCGTGTCGTCCATTTGCATTTGGGGTTCTATGCATTTAGATCTGAAGTCTAAACTTGTTGTTGTGTTGACCTGGAGCAGGCTGCCATGTCTGTTGTCTCTCCAGTTGCAGCTGAGAGTTCCTGTCACCCGTTGGAAAACGCCCGTCGACACGACAGAAGAAGAGTAAAAAAAAAAGCTTAAGTCGTTTTGTATGAACTTGCACCTGTTGTCACAAAGGAAAGAAAAAATATATATTTGGCCAATCACTCAAAACAAAACAATAAACATAATATTTACAAATTCTACTTTGTTCTCTGACACTTAAAAAATGTACAGTTTGTCTGTTTTAAGTGTGGCTTTTTTCTTTTTGTTCCCCACTCTCGCTGTCTCTCTCTCTCTGTCTCTCTCTCTCTCTGTCTCTCTCTCTGTCTCTCTCTCACTCGCTCTCTCTCTCACTCTCTGTCTCTCTCTCTGTCTCTCTCTCACTCGCTCTCTCTCTCACTCTGTCTCTCTCTCTCTCACTCTCTCTCTGTCTCTCTCTCTCTCTCTCTCTCTCTCTCTCTCTCTCTGTCTCTCTCTCTGTCTCACTCTCTGTCTCACTCTCTGTCTCTCTCTCTCTCTCACTCTCTCTCTGTCTCTCTCGCTCTCTCTGTCTCTCTCTCTCTGTCTCACTCTCTGTCTCACTCTCTCTCTCTCTCTCTCTCTCTCTGTCCGGTCTCTCTGGCGTGAGGGATGGCAGTCTGGTTGGAGATCGGGGTGTCCAGGTACCGAACAGGGTTTTCGGACGGTCGTTGGTGCATGGTACGTAAAGTAAAGTCTGTTTTGTTGTTGTTGTTGTTGTTGTTTTTTTAAACCCAGGGTTCGTTGTTTTTCGTCTTTTTTTTTTTTTTTTTTTTTAAGAGTGCATCGAGGACTATTTGCTCGTCTTCGATTCGTCGCCTTTGTGAACACCTTCCTCCCCCGGGGGTCGTCCCACTGGTTCTGGTTGTGGTGGGTTGGCGGGTGGAGCTGGAGTTGGGGGGGGGGGGGGGTGCATCCGGGGGGGTGGGGTAGATTTGTGTCCAGAGTTCCTAATAACCGTCCCGTCCCTGTGTTCAATTGTGCGAAGTATCCCAAAACACGCTTAACCTGTCCTCCGGTTGTCCTCGCCGATTCCGTACAGTTTCTCCCGCCCGACGGAGGAGGAGCATGGGGGTGCAAGGGAGGGAGGGAGGGAGGGAGGGGTGGAGGTCGAAACGATGAAAGAGCCGATTGAAACGATAAAGAGTCAGCCAGTCTCCAAACACTTGAAGCACATAGTTAATGTCACTCAAAGACATAAAACCTTAGTAAAGGAGAATAAAATTTCTATTCATTTTTAACATATAGACTATTCATGTAAAGTACTCTTTCTTTTTTTTTTTTTTTTTACAACTAAAAAAAGTGCTATCTTCAGGTGAGATCGAGAGACAAAGACTGTGCAAACCTCACAGTTGCGAAGGTAAGAGAGAAAAAAGAAAAACTAAAACCCAAAAAAAAAGAAATGGGTGGAGAAGGAGGCGCTCGCCAGTCTTTTATGGATAGGGGTTGTTTTTGCGGCAAAGCCTCGGTGTAAGGAAATAAAACAAAAGGAAATATTCGCTCCTGTTGTTATGATCCAAGTTTTACACAATAATCATCCTTTTAATACCTTAACACCCTTTTTTAAAGTACCACAAAGTGCAGCTCATATCGAGAAAAAGGAAAGCCTTCCCGAGGAAATCAATGAAACAAGGCAAAATATTCAAACAAAAAAATCTAAATGAATGGAAAAAATACAACTTCTCCATCCACGCTCGAAGAAAAATCATGCAAATATCCCAGAAAGCAAACGAGTTAAAAAAATCAGATTTTTCTCTTTTTTCGTTTCTTTTTTCTTTTTTTTACAAGGATATATTGAATCTGATTTCCCATCCACAGTGCAACGCTGAGCGGAACTTAAAAAGAAGAAAACCCCAAAGAGAGATCAAAAAGAAAGATGAAGGGGTTGGCACTTTTCATGATAGTAAATCCTTTTGTAAGATAGACTCAGGACGGTCCTCTCCAGGTGGTCCATTGGACCTCCGGCCAGAGAGAATTGTTATCACAGTACTTGGCACCAAGAATGCTGGTAAAAAGGAGATATCAGAATATCGCTTTTTTTTTTTTTTCATTCATATCCTTACAATTTATCAATAATACATAATTTACATTTTGTTCTTGTATAAAAGACTCCAAAAAAAAAGTCTAGAAAAGGAGTCTAGAGAGGATGTGGGAAAGAGGAGCTGCGAGGGCGGATGAGAGAACGGAAAAAATGGAAGGAAGAAGAAAAAAGAAGAGTTGAACAAAGGATGCAGAGAGGAATAGGGAGAGAGAGAGAAAAGGCGATGGACACAAATGGAGCTTGGGAGGCGGAGACAGAGAGGCCTCCAAAAGGCAGCCTGGATTCCAGGTTGCATTCCGGTTCAGCCATTCACCGCACAGCCCCGCGCTTAAAGGCCCAATCTGGAGGAGCTCCTGACGTGTCATCACTCACAGACGCAAATGGGTCGCTGATGGGAAAATAAGGACGCTAACGATCCCACCAGAACACACACGACTCAAAACAATGGTCTTAGCTGCTTTGTATAGAAATAATAGGTGGTAAATGAAGTTTGTTTTTAAAATACATTCAGTTCTCCTACTTGGTTATTTACAGTGGTAGCGACAGACCACGTGACATGAATTCACCGGCGGGGCGACCCTGGCGACGCACAGCGCCAAACTCCCATTCCAGACTGGGCCTTTAAAGCTGCAATTTGCAAGTTTCAAGAAATCACTGCTTAGCTCATGGGAGTCGGTTTTCATGGTCATAATATGTTGTCTCTGACAACATTACTCGCTAATCCATATCCTCTTCGTAAAATGATGCATGAAAGATGAATATACAGTATATATTCCATGTTAAACACAGATTTACACTGACACAACACGTTCTAAGCAACCAAGCGACACACACTTTGCCCTGAAGCTCCTGAAGGGAAGAGCTCAAAGCTTAAAGCTGTTCTTCTGGTGTCACAGCACCGGAGCATTGTGGTGGGTCCCACGGTGACGGAGGTTCTCATTCAATCTCTTGATTTACCGGTCAATTTGGGAGGTATAGTACAACTTAAAATTTACAAATTGCAGCTATATTCGAGGGGGAATGAAGGGAGACAAAGAACGAAAGAGAGAGGGAGACACGGTGGAAAACAAGAGGGTGGCGATGGCGGCACAAGAAGCAGGAGAAGAAGCGGAGCAGTGTGTGGTGCGCTTGGTGTGTTGCCCACTCCTATACGCGGGTGGTGGAGTGTTGGTGCGGCAGGGCATTGTTGCTGTGGCTGGGGACGGGCGTGGTGGACGGGGCGGGCACCGGGGGGTATGTGTTGAAGGGATGGAGAGGCTGCATGCCGCTGATGGTGCTGGGGATCATGGTGATGGTGTTGGCCGTCATTAGCGGCACGTCCTCGGGGGCCCGGCGCAGCGCCAGCGTGTAGTCCGGGGGACACACGGGAGGGCGCAGAGGATCCAGGTCGCCGTGGATGCTGCGAGACGGCAGCGGGGTGCCGTGCTCCAGCTCCACCCGCTGCTGCTTCATCTGCAGCGACATTAGCTCCTCCTCCTGGCTAAGCGCCAGGTCGTTGTGTGGCGGAGACCCCACCACGCCCATGCCCACGCCCATGCCCATGCCCATGGCCGTGCCGCGCTGCGGGGACAGCCGGCGGTGGCGTCGCTGCAGGAGTTCGTGGCGCTTGTCCCGCTTGTAGTAGAGCGCTGCGAAGGCCAGCACGTTGAGGAAGAGGAGCGAGGCGCCCACCGCCACCGTCACGCTCAGCTCCGTGGAGTAGTCCCTGGTCTCGCCCGGGAAGGGGGGGAAGCGGGGCCGCTCGGAGGCATCGGGATCCGGATCGGGGGCGTAGGTGGAGATCACGGGGTGTCGGGTGGAGCGGACCCCGGGGCCCTTCCAGCGGTTGGTGCTGCCGGGGGGCTGCGGGGATGTGATGGGGTTGGTGATCTCTCTGCGGAGGCTGTGGAGGTGCGGCACCAGCTCCAGCCAAAAGGCCACCTTGTTGGCCCGGTAGTTGTCCCTGACACGAGGCTTGAGGCCGATGTGCAGGTACTGCTTGTCCTTGGAGCTGAACTTGGTCCAGATAACCTCCTCAAAGCGGTTGGGCTTGGTGTGGATGAACTTGGTGTCCTGAGGAACCGGTAGGTTCGGATCCCTGAAAGGCGGAGACAGATTGTATTGTGAGGTCCTTACACGCTTTCATCTCAGACACGTTCACCCGCCTTATGACGTAAGTGCGTGTTTTGCTACAACAACTACATTTTCCCATACAGAGGCCGTCATGTGATTGCAGCACAGTGTGTCAGTGTGCAGGAATCTCTTCCTACTGAGTTGACAGCTCTCATTTCACATGTTTCATTGAATTAGGGCCCTTGACCACCCCAGATGGCCCAAGACTAATTCTGGCATCCAAGAACCACTTCCCTCCACCTCTTCTCTCAAAACGAATCAGCTAATCCAGACCTATACTTTGCTGACAAGGCATCTGTACTCATACTCTGACTTCTGCCGCAACATCCCACCAGCAGTTCAGAAACCTGGAAACACAAGCAAGTGATTTGGCCGGTCAGTAGCACTCACATAAGACACAATATGCTAGATACTGTACATGAAGGGTTTGTTGTTGTTCCACCCTAAGACCCTAAGAGTACCGCGTTATAAGAGTATTATACCACGTCATCTAATGACACTCACTTCTGATTGGCCGGCGGGAATTCCTTTAAATGGTATATCGGGACCTCAAACTTGTTTGTTGGTTGCTTTGCATGGTTGTTGACTGTTCTAAATCAATGCTTATGATCTTTCAAATATCATGTATCAACAATATCAACTGTCCTAGCCAACCACAGACTAAACTACGACAAAAAGTTGCCTTTGAGCTAATTAGAGGCGAACCACATGAGCCAGTATTAGGAGAGTTCACGTCGTTTCACCGTATCCTATTTTTCAAGCATCCTTTCAAAACACCGCTTCACGGGATTTCAAATCTGTGTCCGTGGCGATATGGTAAGGGGAAGGGCAGCTCTCCCCGCCCTCCAGGAAAGAAGCTGGCGCTGACCCACCGGCCCTCTCTGCTGCGAGGATCTCCTCGCTCAGGCACGCAGCAAAACATGTTGTCAGGTGCAGGTCTTCTCTAAGGAAATCGATGTATATTTATGGACCAATTTGTTGATGTTTTTTGTATTTTTTCATTTCACTTCTTCTTCTCTATGAACTTGTGCCGTTAAAGCCTCGTGCCAGAAGACCAGAAACATGAGAAATAGAACCGGATTTCACAAATTCTGTTGCATCGCTAAATGAGACGGGCAGCTCTCCGCTGACCCTGAGCTCCCTGTGTGGATGATATTGATGACTAAGGCATGTTCCTCAACAAATATCTTCATCTCTTCAATTATTTGTCTTGTAAATACAATTTGGAATGAAGCACACCGACCCCATGGGGGGTTCGCCTATGCATGTGTACAGATGCTGTACTTTGGAACCCTTATGCAGCTGGAGGAGGTGGTAGGAAGTGGTTACCAAGACAACACAGCCCTTGTTGTTATTTTCAATTATGAAAGTGCAAAATACAAACACAAGCCCCGTTTGGGTCTATTTGGTACGTGGCCACGGCATAATCACCATAATGAATTCTGAGGTGACTCAGAGTTCATTGTCGTGAAACCTTGTGATGAAAGATGTTGCTTTTGTGTGAATTTATTTCGTCTATCGAGACGCCTTGGATGTGCATGAGCACACTTGACAGAATATGCCATTAAAGCGGTTAAAGAAAAGTTTTAATGCTGCATAAAAACATTTCAAAATTATCCCAAAATGACAGCAACTGGAGGTCATACGACTAAGATATGACGCAAAGTAGAGGGGTATAAAAGATTTGTAAGTACAATTTACTGATATGATTGAAGCTACATTGAACTGCATTTCACATTGTGCCAATTTACTATATTTTTTCTTTGAGATTTTTAATTTAGTTCAAATTTCAGTATCAACCCGTCACTATGACCTGAATAGTTGTTTTAAACATTTTGTTGTTCAGTTCATTAGGCATTTAGACACCACTCAGCGTGTCTCTGTAATAGAGACAAACCCTAACCCTAGTTTATTGTTTACTAACCCGGTCTTTGCAAAGTTAGTCCAGTAGGTCATGACTACAGCACTCAGCATCACATCATTTTTGGAAAAGTTACAGGGAAACAGGTCACTGGCTCCAACCATGGGCACCCCGAACACGTAGGGGATTTCATCGCCGTGGGCCGCGTCAGCCCACTCTGGCCGCGCTTCGGTCTGGCAGTGGTGGTGGAAGGTATAAAAGTAGACAGGTGACTGGAACTCTGCGTGCAGTTTGGCCGTGGCCACAGCTGGGGCCACCCACTGGTGATCGGTGAATAGCGCCAGGAGGTTCTTTCTACGCATGTCACTGTTGTCCCTGTCAGCCCAGTCTGTGTACATGAACTTGATAGTCTCCCTCAGGATATCTTTACCTATATACAGAGGACAGAGAAAAGGAAAGTGCAGAATGAGTTTCTGGGATAGTAAGTGTACTGGGCCAAAGTACCGCATGTAAAATGAATGGATGCATATCTGAAGACACAAGGATCTGACCATCTGGATATCCATAGAGATTGAGATAGAGATTGTCCACAAAGTTGGATATGATGAAGTCGAACGTGGCCGCCGATATTCCGTCCTCTTCTTCACTGTCATCCACAAATTTAAGGCCCTCTCCCTGGTTGACTCCCAGCAAAATGTCATAGTTCAAGAACTCCCCCTGGTGGCACAGTACACAGGTTGTCACGACATGTTTCTGCTTCATTATTTTCTAACCGAAACCTTTTTTTTTTCTCCATCATTGGGAGTCAACCTGATGGACAAGCATCAGAATCTTTTAAATTGAGATAATCTTTTAAATCCAGTATTGAGAGATCAGCTTCAGCCGACTGCCACGCACCAAGCTGCAATCCGTAGCGCACCGGGGCAATCACCATCATGTTCTTTGGCGACTGCGGTAGCCCGGGTGTGCGGCAGTCGACAAATTTAAAAGATTCTATTGCCCCGGTCCCATGGTTACCCTTTAACAATCACCTGCTGCATGAGGATCTCTGGGTCATCTGGGACCACGTCCCCATCCACCACGGGTCCCAAGGCAATGTGGTAGCGTGCAGGCTGGATATCCTGGTCCACCAGCTCCCGGAAGCTCTTCTTCCTCAGGCAGTCGACCAGCTCGCCCATGTCCCTCAAAGTACAGCCTACTTTCTTGGCCAGGAGCTTGGTGTACATGAGGGGTCGGTAGTTGACTGACCAGCTGGAGATTGCAGAGCCACTCTGGGCGATGGCCCTCTGGAACAGACCTGGAAATATCGGGGCCAGCCAAAGGTAAGATAAATAAAAATAGGATGAGTATGAGCCATTTCAAGAAAAAGCCCGCAATGGCTCGCACACTTTCACTCCAGTTTAAACCGTTTTTTTTTCTCCTTTTCTGACACACTTGTGCTAGCAGCTGAGTAGGCCTTCGAGGCGATCCAGAGTGAATTCTTTAAATAATGCATATGTTGGAAGAGGAGGAGAGATTTATGCGGTATTACATATGGACTAAGCTGCATTCCCAGCTACCTCGTCGCGCTACGGAGCCCGGGAAAATCTCTGTAACCATTAACGCAAAATGCACCGGTCCAATCAAGGACGACAACAGATGGCAGCCCCAAACCAAGCGGTGACAGCTCCGAGTGCGGCGATGGATGCGAGCGCTGGCCGTGGTGAATGACGGCGTGAGGGAGGAAGGGTGAGAGGGTGCGGGAGAACATACTGCTGCACTGTTATGTAAAGTGGTTTGTTGTCCCTCGGTTTTATCTGCAGATTTTGTCATTAATAATTAACCCCCTCTCCCCATATTGGGCATGCACCCCTCCCCGGCTTCTCTCCCTCTGAAATCAATTAAGAATCCCCAAAGCTGCGACTCCGGCTCCAGCGTCTCATCTCTCTCCTCCTCGCAGCTGCATCCTCGCGTCCACATTTTCTTACGGGCTCGTTTTATACCTGCCACACAGCGCAGCTCCCATCTATTAGGGCGAATAACTGCAACCGTGAACACAGAATAAGCTTTATAATCACCAGGCAGACCATCCTCCTGAAGAACATTGGTAAATTAACAAGTTTATGAATGCACTATTTTTAAGTGATCTTTGGCGTCATATATACGAAAAGTGTGACCGTGGGGACCATGAATATAACTTGAAAATGACATTTTTGTCAATCAATTGTGTTGAGACGATGGGAACGACGGTGGACGTTGATACGAGGGGATGATTTGCTCTTCGTATTTGCGATGGACTGTTGGCTTGACCTGCTTTTCAACAGCCGTGTTTCCGCTTCGCAGGGTCAATATAACTCTTGGATGTGGCCGCTTATCACACGAGAGCAGCTGACGCGCGCTCACGTGACCACAGCCGCGTTTTGAACAAACTGGATCGCTGAACGACGCGTTCTAATCTTAAACGAAATCTTCTTGGGCCTGAAAAAGAATGGGACTTGTTTCGTTTCAGAATAATGTAAAGTATACCCAACTACTGCGTATCCCAGTACCCAGCAGCATGTCAGTGGGATTAGCAGGTGGAACGCGTGCACAGGAAAGCAACAGCCTTGGCATGTGTTTTGTTCAACTTTCGACGTCCTTGACCTACAAATGTGTATCTTTGGATATAAATCCATCAGTATTCTGTGACTGAGCGTTGTCTTTACCCCCCAGGGATGCGGGGGGGGGGGGGGGGGGTGGTAGCATCCTTGGTCTGAAGGATATCAGCTTTAATAGAATACTCGGAATTCCGAGTAAAGGACAAAGCTCTCATGCACCACGTGCACTTTTCCAACTATGTTGAAGGATTAGCCTCCAAACATCTGGCAGGTGCTTTAGAGGACGCGGCCGCTCCTTCACAGAATTAAAGCACAATACATTTTCACGGGTTTTCAACGTGAACAGGTGGGTTCATACGACCGAGGAGCAGGTCTGACATTGTTCAGTCCTGGGTCTCTCCCTCCCTCCCTCTCTCTCTGTCTCTGTCTCTCTCTCTCTCTTTTGGGGTTTGCTCAAGCCAGAACTGTTCCGGGAACGTTCCCACAAATCAACCCACGGCACCTCCACCGTTTCACCGTGCAAGGATTTACAGCGAAGCACATATTGCAAAAGATAATCCCGAGTCATTTCAACTCACGATAAGAAGAAAGTAAAGATAATTAAAGGAGTCCTCTCCGTACCCTCGGAGTGGTGGGAGAGGATCAGCAGGTTGACGCACGAGGAACCCGCTCCGGACCCGAAGATGGTGATCCGCTCGGGGTCTCCTCCGAAGTGGCCGATGTTCTCGTTGAGCCAGCGCAGCGCCTGGATCTGGTCCAGGAGGCCGTAGTTCCCCTTGGCCGACTGGTCCCCCGTGCTCAGAAACCCTGGAGAGAGGCAGAGCGTTTGAGAACCGCTTTGTGTTTGTTTATAGGGGATGACTATGGGTGCCATCATATGACATGTCCACACAGGAGGAACAGTCATTCGTATGTGGATGTTATGAGCATTGATGAGAACAGCAAGAACAGTCCACAAAGTTCAGAAATGTGCATTCTTTTCCAACAATGCACCTCAAAGACAACGTGTTTACCCCGATGCCTCATTTCATACCATGACCCTCACATAAAACGGACAAACCGACGATTATTTTAGTTATTTCTATGACAATTCATCGTCTGCAGGGATTTGACGTCTGCGACGTCCCAAATTCCGGGCAGTTCACTTCTCATTAATCCCAGGGGAGCTTTTCAAGTTCGTCAATCTTGGCTTTATGTGACACGCGGTGGTGATCTGCCGGAGCTGACCTGCTCCCCCCTGGTCATGAGAGCGTCTCCACCCGACGAGGCCCAGCCAACCACGTCGCCCGCTTCACTTGCCTGGCAACTGTCCAGCGCTTCAGGCAAAATTATATGGACATACACACACACACACACACACACACACACCCCCACACACACACACACACACACACACACACACACACACACACACACACACACACACACACACAGATACGCACTCACAAAAGCACTTGTACACACACACACACTTAAGTTCCGGCCTTTGCAAACACCCAAATGCATGCGTACACACATGCATGCACTGGTGCATGCGCTCACCCTCCCCACACTCCATATGTGAGCTGCAGCATGTGAGCTCAGGGCAGCGTTGCCTCTCCTTAATCCCTGTGATAGTCATGTTTAAAGAGGGAAATGTGTTTATCAAACAGCGATGAAGATAAAAGAAACAATTTTCTTCTCGTTCTCTTTCGGTATTTATTCTCTTTCTGATTTTCCTCCATCTGCTGAGTTTAGGCTTCCTGCTGACTTTAGCGCTGAGAGAAGCAGTTTACTGGGTCCGTCTCATGCATATTCAACGCTCGCTTTAGGTAACGGCTGCAGAGCCGTGAAGAGAGTCTCCGACCCCCGAGCTAAAATACCAGCTGAGGAGAAGGACGTGGATGGACGACAAATGGAGTTGGACATGTTGGCAGGTACTGTATGTTGGTATGATCACAGCCAGAAAGTATTTTGCTGCGTGGAAAGTCAGGGGCACTCTGAAGCACTTTCAACTCCACCGGGGTAATATCATCTACTCTCATCTTTTCTAATGTCATTACTTCTATTTCAATCCATTCTATTATAATCTAATCTAATCTCATCCATTCTAATGCAATCTAATATAACTTCTATGTATCTATATATACTATGCATTAAAATCAACGTTCATATATCCATACTCTATTAAAAATAGTGATATTTGGCGTGTACACATACACAGTATATTTGACAGATCCATGTCTGTGGGGTGGGCTGGTAATCTGGCACACCGGGCCCGGCCACCTTGGGGCCGATATAATAAAAAATAAAAATAGACAACACAACACCCAACACGCCCAATCACATCTCTTACGAGTGGAGACTGTTCCAGTCACTCTCATACACCTCAACCCCCCCACTCCCACTGGGCCGTCATGTCATCGCTATAGGAGGACTCAATAAAGACCAAACACAAAACATGCAGGCAATGCTGTGTCTATAGTTGGGATTTTGAGATTGGGATATTTCGTGGTACAGTGGTACCTCGACTTAGGACTGTAATTGGTTCGATAAGAACGGTCGTACGTTAAAACAGTCGTACGTTAAAACAGTCGTATGTCCAAGCAATTTTTCCATATGAATGATGACATCATGAAGGATGAAAATAAACAAAATACACAGAAAAAACACAGTAAATATGAAAAAAACATCCATAAGCCACCAACTACCTGCACACACCATGTAGGTCATCCACTGACTGACTGCTGACTGGCTGCCGACTGACTGCTGACTGACTGCTGACTGACTGCTGACTGACTGACTGCTGACTGGCTGCCGACTGACTGACTGCTGACTGACCGTTGACTGACCGCTGATTGACTGACTGCTGACTGACTGCTGACTGACTGGCTGCCGACTGACTGCTGACCGACTGACCGCTGACTGGCTGCCAACACACCAGCTGCACATTTCCACGGTGGTATCTTGGATCAGTCGGTTGCAAGTTGATACACATGTTGGCGCCTCTGGCTGCTGGTATCTTGGATTAGTGGTCAGTAGAACAGTCCTAAGTCCAGGTATCACTGTATATACTTGGGATTTTTTTTCATTGTTTGACAGATTTGTTATGTACAGAGTGTATACAAATATGTTTTAAACTCTCGACATTGAATTGTTTTAGAAACGACACACCCTACTGGTTGGAGAACCCTGATATAACAAGGGTAATAAACAGATGAAGCAGTGGTAAATAGACGGACGTAAAAAAGAGCCACCGTTGTTGTATACATGTAATGAACCGTTCACTGAAGCAAAAGTGAAGTCGCCGTTTTAAGCAAAACCAGCAATTTGCCGGAGCAGATGTTGCAATTTTGGATTTACGCGCCGTCTCCTGCAGCTTTCCCTCCTCGGAAGCTCCGCTCCTTTTAAAATGAGCAAAACCAGGATCACAAGTAATGTTGCTGATCATGCATGAGAGGTGGAAAACCTTGAGATGATTTTTAATAAGATCATCTACATTGTGCAAACCCCTGTTCCCTAAAAAAGCTGTCGATATTCTACCGTGTGCTGTTCTACACAATAGAATTAACTTATGTCAGATGTTTTGAAACTAACTAATAACTAAAGGTTAACGACTGTTTAGAATTCAAATCCGGTGCCGGGCCTCAGACCTTTTCAATAATTGAATAATATAAGTCAAATAATATCTCATCCATTTCAATCGCTGACTATCAGACAGAGAGCCAACGTACACAATGTTTATTTCACTGTTTTCTCTGCAGATTTTGCCCCCTCTTGTTTTTCAGAAATGTCATATTGAGCTTGACCTTGAGCTTTCTGATCTCTCCAGGAGAATTTCCACAAATGCAAAAGCCATGAAAATGATTTTTACCTATAATTTGATCAAAATGCTAGGGTAAGGGTAACTTCTAGGTTAATCTTAGCAATCTAACGGCAATTCATTATAGCTATCACCAGCCAGCCAGCCATTGAGCCCATGAACCTGTTATTATCATACCAATATGATTCAAATAATATTATAAAAACTTTAATTTAAAAAAATATATTTTTTTATGAATTAATTTGGAGTAAATCGTAATTTCCTCGCAATTTGTTGGCGGGCAAAACTGCGGGGGTCTACGGGCCGCGTGGGGCCCTCAGACCGCAGGTTGGCCACTACTGTTATACCATATATTTGAGGTAGTTCCATAAGTGATTTGATATAGTTTGATATATAGTTTGATATAGCTCCATAAACAGACTTTACTGTTGGAAAGGGTCTCAATTCAAATACAATTTTTTACCAAGCCTGAAAAAGCTGTAATGTAAAAAAGGCAAAGCTTGATAAATGTCAACATTTCCATAATTCTAAGTTCTTCCAGGACGTTAAGTTTAGGACGCTACCTTGGAAACGCAGTCAGACGGAAATCATATTCATACCTTACAAACGGACAAAATTAGCTAAATCGTAACGTTGAATAATGGAAGAGCGCTCCTCTGTTTTGGGTGTGTTCTGTTCAGCACTTTGTGACTGTGTGATGCTCAAAAGTCCTGTGAAGGGAAGTTATTGTGCTAGCAGAGGGACGGTCTGTTTTCAATTATTAACCAACATGAGAACATTTCATGCAGTTGGGCTTCCTGGTGCTTCTCTTTTTGTTTCCCAAGCCTCTGAACGCAGCCGTCTGTTCATTATGAATATTATACATTATATACTTTATACCACAGCAAATATTTGCACTTAAACAAGTGGAATTAATCGCGGTAGATGTTGTTATTATGGCCATCATCCTTAAACGCGTCCTTTTGGCTTGGTTTACATCGCTTTAATTGACGTGCCTCCACTCAGCATGCCTGCATTATTGAAATTCACAGAGTGCCGCTTCATCTCTTTAGCGAGAGTCTGCGTGCGGGGATGTATTCTTTCCATAACATCTGGAATTCAAATGAAATTTGATTACATTTGACTATTATGTTCATGGGAAAACTTTAGTTAAACTCTGAATTTCAATAGTAGGAAACTGTTGAATTCCAAACTAAATTGTAGAATTTGATCAGCATGTTAAAAACCCCCCAAAATAAACAATTTAGTTCGATTCACTGCTGTAAGATGTTTAGGCGAACAAAGATTTGGGCTTCCACTTTGCTATTCCCGTCCAAATGTTCCTGACGTCGGATTGATTCCCGTCAAAAATGACCAGATTACGATTCAGTCACTAAATACTGTTACGCTCACTGACTCATGACGATGTGAACCATAAGCACGACACAGACAATCTGGCACAGAACAAAGGAAAGTGGACTGGTATTTATACTGAGGGACTAAGAAATGACATGGAGGTTAGTTAGTGACATGGCATGAGGAAATGACCAGATGAAAATAAAACATGAAAAAATATATGAATACTGGGAGATCGGGGAGTATTCATGACAGAACCCTCCCTCCTTGACTTCCCAGGCTGGTCCAGATGGTCTCGGAGGAAAGCCGTGGATGAGGGGGGGTTCGAGGATGGTCCGTGTAGGGACCCATGACTTCTCCTCAGATCCGTATCCCTCCCACCTCAGTAGGCGACTGACCGTATAAGCAGGGGACCCATTGATGATCCGGGTGGGCACTGGGGTTCTGGAGGAGGGCTGAAGTGGACTCTTCTGAGTCAGTGTCTTGAGTCGAGAGACATGGAAGTTGGGATGGATGCGGAGAGTGCATTGAAGATGCAGGTGAAGGGTTGATAACATTAGCTATAGGGAATGGCCTTGCAAATCGTGAGGCCAGCTTTCTGGACTGAACCGAGAGGGCTAAGTCCCGCGTAGAGAGCACGACGTCCTGAGCCAGAGTGTAGGTGGGAGAGGTGCGTAGTAGAGTGGCACGGACCAGCAGCTAGGTATGTTGACACTGGCGGATGAAGGTTTGAGCAATTGAGATGCTGGCCTCGCGTTCCTGCCCAGGAAACAGAGGAGGCTGATAGCCCCAGTAACACTGGAATGGACAGAGGCCGGTAGCAGAGCTTGGAAAGGTGTTATGGAAAAATTCTACCCATAACAGTTGTCTGGACCATGAGGTAGGATTCCGTGATCACTGTCTGGCCATGGACTGGGGATGGAAACCTGAAGAGAGGCTGACTGTGGCCTCCAGCAGACTGCAAAACTCAGTCGAGAAATGAGAAGTGAATTGAGGCCCCCTATCAGAGACTATGTCTCTAGGGAGGCTGTGCACTACAAACACTTGATTGAGCATGACCATGGCCATCTCTGACTGTGGGCAATTTAGGCAGCGGAATAAAATGAGCAGCCTTGGAGCCTATCGACCACAGCAAGGATAGTAATTTTACCTTCCCATGCGGGGAGCTCAGTGAAGAAGTCCGCAGAGACATGGGACCACGAACGTGGAATGTGCAGAAGCTGGAGGAGACCAGTTGGGGCTTGATGGGAGTTTGTGTTCTGTGAGCATACAGGACATGTGGCCACAAGCTCCTGGGTGTCCAGATTCATGGATTCCCACCAGAAATGTTGTCGTAGAAGGGAGAAAGTCCTGGCTACCCCTGGATGTCAAGCTAACAGGGAGCAGTGTCTCCACTGCAGAGCCCGACAGTGTGCATCAGCTGGCAAACGGTTATCAGGGCAAGTGCTGGGAGATAAGTGGTTAGAATGAGAGTCCTTTACCTGCTACACCTCCCACATAACCACACCGACTATGCCGGATTGGGGCTGAATCTCGTCTGGCTGTGAAGGATGACACTTAGCTTTGTTAATGCGAGAAAGGGTGTCAGGTTGAATCTTTGATCCCGGGAGAAGGAAAGAGAAAAGTCAAATCAATTTAAAAAATGAGTGCCACCTGGCCTGTTTGGGACTCAGTCGCTTATCTGCACGGATGTATTCAAGGTTCTTGTGGTTAGTCCAGACAATAAACAGTTGC
This sequence comes from Zeus faber, assembly GCF_960531495.2. Classification (NCBI taxonomy): domain Eukaryota; kingdom Metazoa; phylum Chordata; class Actinopteri; order Zeiformes; family Zeidae; genus Zeus; species Zeus faber. Next base: position 30,370,459 of record NC_137200.1, on the reverse strand, counting down.
TCTGCTCCCTCAGACCAGTGCCTCCACTGCTCCAACGCATTCTGGACTGCCAACAGCTCCCAGTTCCCAGTGTCATAATTGCACTCTGCAGGGGATAACTTGCGAAAGAAAAAGGCACAGGGGTGAAGTTTTTGCTCAACAGAAGATTTCTGGGAGATTACGGCCCCGAAGCCTCAATCTGGGGCATCCACCTCCACCACAAACTGATGGAGGGGTCAGGCAGGATGAGAATGGGTGACGATCTGAAACGTTTCTTTAGCTCACCGAAGGCCTTGTCTGCTGCAGGTGACCAGAGGAAAGGAGAACTTGGGGAGGTCAATGGTTCTGACTGGTTCTGCCACTAGGCTATAGTTCCGGATGAGCCTTCTGTAGAACTTAGCACACCCGAAGAACTGCTGCAACTTCTTCCTTGAGGTCGGTACTGGCCAGTGGGCGACCGGCTAACCATTGGCTGGGTCCATCTGCACGTTCCCTTCAGCAACCACAAAGCCCAAGAGACCTTGAGAACACGAAATTCGCACTTCTCGGCCTTTACGAAGAGCTTGTTCTCCAGAAACCTCTGGAGAACACACTTGACATGGCGGATGTGCTCTTGCTCAGATCTGGAGAAGATAAGGATATTATCCAGGTTGACAAAAAAATACATTAATAAAGTCATTAAAAACATCATTCACCATGTCCTGGAAGACTACAGGAGCGTAAGTGAGACCAAAGGGTATGACCAGGTACTCATGATGTCCCCTGGGGGTGTTGAAAGCCCTTTCCATTCGTCTCCCTCCTTGATACGGACCAGATGATGAGCGGTCCAGAGATCCAGCTGGGTGAAAATGGTTGCCCCCTGCAGGAGTTTGAAAGCAGAAGATATGAGTGGAAGGGGTACCTGTTCTTAGCGTTCTAATGTTTACACCACGGTACTAGATGCAGGGTCGCAGTGATTTTTCCTTCTTCCCTGCAAAGAAGTCCGGCTGGAGATTAAGCTGGTCGAATAATACCTCCCGCAAATGACTCTTGGACGTACGCCTTCGTCTCGGGGATGGACCAGGAGTATAGTCCGCCTCGGGGGCATAGAACCAGGAACAAGCTCAATATACACACACATACCTCATAACACCTCTGTGGCAGTTTGGCCTGCCACAGAGGTGTCAGGGCCCTCAAACAAAGAGAAACAGACGATGGGGTTGAAACACACAAGTTCATTGTAGCGAGTGGGCTAGGTAGAACAAGCCCCGAGGCAGATAGACAACATGTCATGACAGGGCCTCCTCTCCTATGTGTGTGGGGGGTGGAGGTGTTACCTGTTGCTTGTTAGACCAATCAATGAGCAACAGGTATACAGCCACACTGATCACCGAGACCCAGGACCGGTGTGGCTGCTCAAACCACACCCACACACCACAACCTCCTTCAGTGGCAAGTACTCAGGAGGTGCCCCAGAGAGATCAGAGAATTCTGGAAGAGGAGAATAAGGGACGGGAGGCAGATCTGAGGAATACTGAGTTGCAATATGAACGCCATTGTAGCATAGAACCTGTTCCCCAGTCAATCTGTGGATTATGAATCAGGAGCCAAGAGAAACCCAAGATCACCAGCAGTTGAGGAGAATCTATCAGGTAGAATGTAAGGGTTTCATCAGGGTTACCTGTTATGCCAAGATGTACAGGAACAGCACAATGAGGGACGTTGCAGAGAAGGTGACCATTGAGATCTCTGGCGTTGATAGGTTTCAATAGAGGCTCCCGAGGAATGCCAAGTTGCTCTGCCAGGAGGGAGTCCAAAAAATTTGAATCAGCTCCAGAGTCGATGAGAACTGACACCATGTGAGAAACTGCGGCTTGGCCAATCCCGGATGAATAAGGAGCAGGGGACAAAAGGGGTCTTTTGGAGTTGATTGCACAGCTCACCAGCGCCCTCTGGTTGACTTAATGAGCCCCTCCTTTTACCAGACAGTTGGACATGTAATGGCCCCCCTGGCCACAGTGCAGACAGCAGTTCTCCCTCTGGCCTGGTCAAGCGACTCGGCAAAGCATGGGCTTTGCCGAGTCGCTAGGGGTGCTTGAGGTAAGATCCAACAAGGAAGGAGGAGGCGATACTAATGGTCACGGAGGACCTCAGGAATGAATGGTCAGCACCTTCTCAGGCCTCTGCTCCAGGAGATGTCCATTCATGCGGATGGCGATGAGAGCGTTCAGATCTGCCGGCGGGTCCAGAGAAGAGAAGGCTGTCACTGAAGAACAGAGATCCGACTGCTTCTCCCACTCGGCCGTACCCCAGTCCCGAGCCCATCCCATGAGCTGGGTGACCATGAAAGCCACTTGTAACATCTTGGTGGGATATGTGAGGGGTTGCAGTTCAAAAGTTCATTAGCAGAGCGTGAGGAAAGATCGGCAGATACCTGGAGCTCCGGAGATGGAGGAGTTTGGGAGGAGAGAAGTGAGGTTCCGGACTGGAAACAGCACAAGCAGGAGAACAGGTAGATGATGTAGCAGCCGTTGATTTATTGGCCAGAGTGAGCCGCAGGATCCAGACTCATAGAGCCTCCTAATGTTCATCATGCCATGTGGAGAATCCCTGGAGAGCCCCCGCAACGGTGGTGAGTTGTTGTTCATGTTGGTGTAGAGCACAAGCATGTGCAGCCATCTCTTGTCTAAGAGTCTCTGAGTGAGCTCGGTTCAGTTCTGGCCAGATTGTACCGTTACACTCACTGACTCAGGACGGGTGTGAAATGACAAGCACAACACAAAAACAGCCAGGTAAGAAGTCAATAACTAGAAGGTTTATTCTGAAAAACAGGCAGGGGTCAAAACCAGGAGATCAGTCAGAGAAGGCAAACTTATCCGGCAGGGAACAGGCAGATAATCAGTGTCCAGGGAATCAGGCAGAGGTTTAGACAGAAGGAACAGGAAACAGGTAGTAGCACGGGAAACCTCAGCAATCTGGCAGAAGACAAAGGGAAGTGGACTGGTATATACACTACTCACAAAAAGTTTGGGATATTTGGCTTTTGGGTGAAATTTATGGAAAATGTAAAAAGTTCACGCTACAGTGATATTATATCATGAAAGTAGGGCATTTAAGTAGAAGATACAATGGTGATTTCCTCATCTCAAACAATTTATTGAAACAAAAGCCAACAACAGTGGTGGGTTTACCACAACCAAAATTGTCAACGTCTCAATAACTTGTCATATGGCCATGAGCATCAGTTACAGTTTGACAAGGACGTCTCATGCTGTTCACAAGTCGACTTATTGTCTGCTGAGGCCTGGCCCCCCACTCTTCTTGACGGGGGCCCTCAGGTCATTGAGGTTCTGGGGTACAGAGTTAGGAGCCTCTACACGGCCACTCAGCTGATCCCATAGGTTTTCTATGGGATTCAGGTCTGGAGAAAGTGCAGGCCACTCCATTTGAGGTGCCCCAGTCTCCAGCAGCCGTTCCCTAATGATGCCACCTCCATGAGCTGGAGCGTTGTCGTCCATGAAGATGAAATGAGGCCTGTGTTGTTCATGCAGGGGCACAATGACTGGATGAATGATGTCATTCAGGTAGTATGGGCTTGTCACTGTACCATTCACAAAGTGTAGGGCAGTTCTGTATTGACCAGACACACCTGCCCACACTGTAACACCACCACCACCAAAGGCTCGTCTGGTGACAACAGTGGCTGATGCGTAGCGCTCTCCTTGACAGCACTGAGGCCCCTGGTCCCTCGTCCAGCGTCAATGCTCCCTGGCCCCTGCAAGACCATGATGCCTGTGCCTGGTGGTGTGGTCAGGTGCCCTTGCAGGTGGTCTAGGACGCAGACCACGCTGATGTAAACAGTTTTGAATGGTCTGACGTGACACTTGGTGCCTCTCACCTCCCTTAAATGTGCCTGGAGTTGAGTGGCATCATCATGCGGTTGCGCAGGGCACTGTTCACAATGAAGCGCTCATCAGTGTGGGATGTGGCCAAAGCACGTCCACTTCTATGTCTTTCTGTGACTCTTCCAGTCTCTGTATCTCTGTTGCAACCTGCTGATGACACCCTGTGACACTCTAAGCTCAGTGGCCACTTCCCTCTGACAACATCCTGTTTGAAGCCTCGCCAGGCGAGGTGCTGTTGATCAGTTGTTAGGTGTGGTCTTGGTCTCATGATGTCAACATGTGAACAGCATGATGAAGAGGACTGTTTAAATACCAACTCTAATTGAACCGGGACATTTATTGGTCCATTCAAGGATCAAACACCTGTTGTGAATTTTTCCGTACAGCTCCTTGTTAGAGAACAGCAAGTTGTGCAAGAAGTTCTGAAACATTGAACAGTTGTTCATGTGCATTTAAAAGTTTAGAGAAGGTCAAATGAAGTTCACCTGTAAAGGTTATAGTGCATTTTAGCTTCATCCTGAAATTTCACCTAAAAGCCCAATTGGCCTAACTTTTTTTGAGTAGTGTATACTGAGGGACTAATGAAGGAATGAGCGGCAGGGACACCAGGTGAAGGGAAGGGAGTGGCAGTGAAGCAAAAGGGGTTTGGCGGATCTGAAATGACATGGAGGTTCGTGACATTTTCATCTGGTCAAGATGAAAATAAAATATTAAAATAAAAATAAACACTGGGAGATCATTCATGACAAAATACTATATTGCAATGGTGGTAAAGTGGGTGTTAATTGATTAAATGACACCAATTCGGGATAAAAAATAAATATTAATTTGGCTGCTGAACAATGTAGTCGACAAGCTTAAATCAAAGCAGCATATAAAAACTTTTGTGTAAGCAGTAATTACTATTGGTTGCATTTTAAACCAGAGAGCACAGGATCCGGGAGACGAGCGGGCGCGTTTCATCTCTCTTCCTGAGGTGAAAAATGTTCCCTCACACAGCCCGGCGATGGTGGGCCTTTCCCAGAGTTCATTAATTAGTTAATTAGTTAATTAGACTAAACAGATGGCGAGGCAACACAAATCAGAAGGCTCCCAAGGCCTGGAGCAGGAGGAAGGTGGAGGAAGGTGGAGGAAGGTGAGCCAGGCAGAAATATGAGTCTTCGCTGACACCGAACCTGTAAACGCGCTTTTTTTCCTCCCCTCCTGTTTCTCTGTGGCCGGTGTGTTGTGTTGGAAACGGGGTAAATAAAGGAGGTTGTGGCGAGCGGGTAGTTTTGCTGGAAGCCACCAGGAAACGAGCGGCGGCCGCGGGCGCCTTCACCTGCACGCCGCCGCGCCGCGCCCGCGCTGCGCCCGCGCTGCATTAACATTGATTTGAATGAATACTTTGCATCGCTGCATATTTAAAAAGCACTTCTGATGATTTATTTTTAGACTCTTCCCATCTCCCCCTTCTGTTTCCCTTCCCCTCTCCTCATCTCTCTCTCTCCATCCTCCCTCTCCACCTCTCCTGTTCCCTCCCTCCCTTCTCCCCAGTGCTCTCTTAAAGGCACAGGCAGAGCGTGGCATGAGGCTGTCAGATGTAAGCCTCTGTGTGTGTAAGTACAGGATAATAGCACAGATTAAGACCTAAATCTATTAAAATACTGAGCACTGTTTTCTTATTTGAACGTTTGTGTAACGATGCTGGTAACGCTTCTGGATAGAGGGTGTATCCGTATTCCTAAGGGCCCTCGGATTCAAAGCAGTGTACACACAAATGATGTGCACGGAGGCAAACGCATGTCACACACACACACACACGTGAGCACATGTGCGTACAACACACACACACACACACACACACACACACACACACACACACACACACACACACACACACACACACACACACACACACACACACACACACACAGATAATCACCTTAGTACAGTAACCCATTTAAAGCAGAAAGAGCGCAGAGTCTACGCGCCCACGTAGCAAAATGTTCAACAATGTTAAAAGAATTGAGGACACTGCGTCATCGCTCATAGTCACTCGTGCCCGTGCTGTACTTCCTTTTGTGCATGTGTCCCGGTGACGTGCGTGTGAGCGTGTGAATGTGTTCTCGTGGATACTGCTCACGGACACTGTACAATGCATTTAAGGTGCATTTGTAGTGCGTAGCACTCTCTTCTTTTGTCTCTTCTTTTTTTTAACTCTCCCTCTTTCAAATTGATACAAACTAATTGCGGCTCCGGATCAAGCGCTTTGATCGCGTTGAAGTCTTGATGTACAGGAAACAAGCGGGTACGTCGATGCTTTCCGGAGATGCACAACGAGGGGATTAAACCCTGCATCGGGGGAACTTGAGTTCACATTGTCCAATTGATCGCGTGCTTCCAGTTGGCGGCGTTCCCAGCCACATCCGAGCCGTTTTCAAGCAGTTTTTTTTTTTTTTTTTTTTTTTCAAAAAGCCCACGAGGAGACGCTGCACAACAAGCCCCAAATCAAGCAGGACGGCGCTGCAGGTGCAGCTCCCAGTTCCACAAAACTCTCAATTTGTCCTTGTCCCCGCGCCTCATCCGCTTGGCGCTGTCAATAACGCTGTGGATCACGCTACCCCCTGTTTACGCTCGCTGCAGCTCTTGGACCGCATCCTAAACTACTCTCATTTCTCTGTTTATCATTATTCAGATATGTTGAAACAGACGTGATTCAGCAAACAGGATCTGATTACCCAACCTGGCAACCGCAGAGCATCGCTTGGAGAGTCCGTACGCAAACACGTCTGAAGAGAACACCGGCATCTGTAAATACTGGACTGGGGATACGCACTGTGCTGTGGGGCCGCTCAACCGCAGCCAACAGGCCAAATGTGGCCCACGTACGAGTGCAGACTGGCCCTTTGAGTAAATTTGAAGGTTAGCGACAAACTGCCGCTACACTCCTTTCCGAAAAACCCGTAGGGCTTAAAGTTCCAACACCTGACTACCATATCTAGAAGCAGTGTGCACTCTCAACACACAACATTGCTTGTTGAATCAGTCGGATCAGTAAACCAGTGACAAGTTGGAAATCTGGTCTCCGTCAGAATGCAGTGGAATGGCCCAGCGGTACAACACATGCACAGCTCAGCTGACGAAGAAGCGGACATTTGCTGTCCTGTATTCGCTGGCGCTCCACCTCAACCTTCCCCTCATCGGACTTTTCTCTCTGGACAAAAATTTAAATTGAGTCCGGTGCATAAATTATACCATCAACAATTTTAAAAACTCACCAGATAAATGACGAGATGGCTACACTTCAAAATGCCTCCTGACAATTTGATTCACTACTCAGGACAACCTTTGCACCAACCCATGTCAGATGGTCGTCATTAATAAATAGAAGGAATCTGCTGTCATATTTACAAGAGGTTCAGTATCCCGGGGTAATCCCGGGATACTGAACCTCCCCGATCACGGTCAAGACTCTGCGGTCATGAAACCAGCTCAAAGAGCTTAAAACAATTTGAAAGTTCTTGTAGAAAGCCTGAACAGGGGAAAAATAACAGTTTTTTAGGGTTGGTTCTTGGGACTGGTTTTTAGGACTGGTTACAGGGGCTGGTTTCCAGGGCTGGTTTCCGAGGCCGGTTTTTAGGGCTGGTTCTCAAGGCCTGTTCTCAGGACGGGTTTCAGGGCTGGTTTACAGGGCTGTGTTTTCAGGGCTGGTTTTGAACTGCGAAGAGTCCTGAAATTAGAGTCAAGCTTGGTTCCCTTTTAGTTGCTGTGTCTGTGTTGCTGTTATGTGTGACTGAATTGTAGTATCTGTGTTTTTTAAATATATACATTTTTTACCTAAACAGAGATTCTGAGCTCAAGGACACGACCTGGCAAAGTAAAGCTTAATATATGGAACATTTTCTTTGGGGCATGAAGCTATATTTCAGGACTGTGCCATTCTGGGAAGGACAACAGCCATCGGCATGGAATTATTCAGTATAGAGTATCAATTATTTATCAAGCACGCTTTACGAACACTTTTCCACAAAAAAAAACAAAAACCACGCCGTGTGAGGGGATGCACGGTGGCTGCTTGTCATTTCCAGAGTCTCTGAGACGTAGTGATTATGGGGAAAGGGTCACGCGGCGTATGTGGATGTTTGATCCTGGGAGATCTCTGCGGGGGTGCGGCAGACGACAGGCTTACCGAGCACGCCGAGGCGGTAGTTCATGGTGACGACAATGACATTTCCATAAGCAGCAAGGACACTGGCATCGAACATGTTCCCTGAGCCCTCCATGTAGGAGCCGCCGTGGATAAACAGCATTACCGGCTTCTTCCGACGGTCGCGGATATCTGTGTGACACAGACACATGATGGTTAGAGGGAAAAAATAACAAATAAAAGACAACTCACACAAGGATGATTGGAATTTTTTAGGAAAAACTTGGGTTTCAAAATCCCCTGGCCATTCTGGATAAAATGTCCTCCTTATACTGCACAAAATGGCTTGAGGTGTTCTGTCTGTAATGTGTGAATGTAGCTACAATGGCAACAGGCAACCCACCATTATTATTATTATTATTATTATTATTATTATTATTATTATTATTATTATTATTAATAATAATAATAATAATAATAATAATAATAATAACATGTTTAATAATAATAATGATGATAGCAATAATAACAAAAAAAGTGTGTGTGTGAATATATATCATATACATAATAATGCGACTAATGCTTTATCAAATAGCAATAAAAAAAATGCAGACAAGCAGAATGCATTTAATATAAATTAGAACATATATACTAAATTTCCATTGTTGATGATGGATTCAGACCTTGAAGGATCACAATCATGCCTCAGCGAATGATTTTCAATCTTTCTCTCTCTTGGATTTGTGGTCTTGATTTATCAGTCTTGAAACTACTCCAAGCAATGCTCACATGACCAGACCCCTTTCCCCGGGTCAGTGGATACGAACAAACATGGGAGGTTAAAAAGTAACTTGCTGCTCTTTTTCAACCCTTTTCCAACAGTCGGTGGGGTGCGGGGGGTGGGGTGGGGTAGGGTGGGGTGGGGTGCGGGGTGTCTTTCATTTGTGTCGCTGGTCCTCCAGAGTGGTACACTCCAAAAGCCGATGTTCCCCCGTGCACGTGGAGCGAATGGAGCGGTCTGGTTTCTGTGCCCTCTCTGTTATTGGTACTATGAGTGTCGGTGCCCGTCCCACAGCGTGTTGCTATGGTACGCTCAGCCCCCGTGCGCCCCCCCCCGCGCCGGTCGCCGGTGGTACGGTCTGATTGTCTCCAATAAGGCTGAGAGCGGTGCCGGTGCAGCCCAGTTAGGCCGAGCGGCGGCACTGTGCACGGCCTGTGGATAATTTGTATGAAAGCCAGACCGTGTGGAAACGTAAATAACAGCTACAGCATCTGTTTACCCTGATGAGCCTCAGCACTCAGGGGCAGTGAAGGAGACGGAGAGAGAGACGGGAGGTGGAAAGAGTGAGAGAGAGAGAGAGAGAGAGAGAGAGACGAGCGAGAGAAAGAAAGAGAGAGAGAGAGACAGAGAGACGAGAGAGAGAGAGAGAAAGAGAGAGAGAGAGAGACGAGAGAGAGAGAGAGAGAGACGGGAGGTGGAAAGAGTGAGAGAGAGAGAGAGAGACGGGAGAGAGAGAGAGAGATGAGAGAGAGAGAGAGACGAGAGAGAGAGAGAGAGAGACGGGAGGTGGAAAGAGTGAGAGAGAGAGAGAGAGAGAGAGACGAGCGAGAGAGAGAGAAAGAGAGAGAGAGAGACAGAGAGACGAGAGAGAGAGAGAGAAAGAGAGAGAGAGAGAGACGAGAGAGAGAGAGAGAGAGACGGGAGGTGGAAAGAGTGAGAGAGAGAGACGGGAGAGAGAGAGAGATGAGAGAGAGAGAGAGACGAGAGAGAGAGAGAGAGAGAGAGACGGGAGGTGGAAAGAGTGAGAGAGAGAGAGAGAGACGGGAGAGAGAGAGAGATGAGAGAGAGAGACGAGAGAGAGAGAGAGAGACGAGAGAGAGAGAGAGAGAGAGAGAGACGAGAGAGAGAGAGAGAGACGGGAGGTGGAGAGAGAGAGAGACGAGAGAGAGCGAGAGAGACGAGAGAGAGAGAGAGAGAGACGGGAGGTGGAGAGAGAGAGAGACGAGAGAGAGAGAGAGAGAGAGAGAGAGAGACGAGAGAGAGAGAGAGATGAGACGAGAGGTGGAAGGAGAGAGAGAGAGATGAGAGAGAGCGAGAGAGACGAGAGAGAGAGAGAGAGAGACGGGAGGTGGAGAGAGAGAGAGACGAGAGAGAGAGAGAGAGAGAGAGAGAGAGAGACGGGAGAGAGAGAGAGATGAGAGAGAGAGACGAGAGAGAGCGAGAGAGACGAGAGAGAGAGAGAGAGAGACGGGAGGTGGAGAGAGAGAGAGACGAGAGAGAGAGAGAGAGAGATGAGACACGAGAGGTGGAAGGAGAGAGAGAGGAGGGAGGAGAGAGAAGGAGAGAGAGATGGGAGGGAGAGAGACGGGAGGTTGAAGGAGAGAAAGAGAGAGAGACGGCAGGTAAAAGGAGAGAGAGATGGGGGATGGGAGGTGGAAGGAGGGAGGGAAAGAGAAGGGGGAGATGGGAGAGAGAGAGAGATGGGAGGTGGAAAGAGAGGGGGGGCGAGAGAGAAAGAGAGAGTTGAAGGGAAGGAGAGAGAGAGAGAGAGAGAGAGGGGGAGAGAGAGTTGATGAAAGGAGAAAAAGGGGATGAAAAGAGATGGGGAGACAGAGAGAGAGAAAGGAAATGAAAGGGAAGGAGGGAGGGAGAGAGGGAGACAGGGCTGGAAGTAGAAAGAGAGGGGGAGGGAAAGACAGGGGGTGAGGAAGAGAGAGAGAGAGAGAGGAAGGCAGTGGCGGGGAAGGAGAGAGGGAGGGACAGAAAGAGAAAGAGGTAGAGATTGAGTGTGATTGAGACAGGAGGTGAAGGAGAAAGAGGGAGTGAGGGAAAGAGTCGGGGGGGTGAGGAAGAGAGAGGGCGAGAGAGGCAGCGGCAGGGAAGCAGGGAAGGGGAGAGAGAGGGACAGACAGAGAGAAAAAGAGGGATGGAACGAGAGAGATTGAGATGGGAGGTGGAGGGGGAGGGAGGGAAAGAAAAGCAGTGGAAGGGAAGGAGAGAGAGGGACAGAGACAGATGGAAAAAGAGAGATAGAGCGAGAGAGAGGGAGGTTGAAGCGAACGCCAGAGACGATGATAGAGATACACAGTGTGTGTGTGATAGAGAGACAGCGAGCCAGAAAGAGAGAGAGAGAGAGAGAGAGAGAGGAGGGATGAAAATAGGGCAGGGAGAGAGGGATGGCGGGGTACGGGGGGAGGGAGGGAGAGAGGGTGCGATGATAAGGACGGGATGATGAAAAGAATGAAATGAAACTCGCAAAGCAAGTCGTACAAAGCAAAGTCCGCTAATGAACACTGAGATTCATGCACAATTCACACACACACACACACACGCTCCTGCATAGGCAGCAGCTGTGTGGAGTCGCTATGGAAACTGCCTCTCTCTAATAGAACTGCACCAGCCATTCCATCGCACCGACTCACTGAACGCCTGTTGCCGTGGTAACAAATTCCACTCACGTATTTGCACACCCGCCTGCATCACCACCTGATTCTCAGGTTACACATCCACCGTGGTGCGTCACACCCACGCACACACACGCACGCACACTTACACACCATCGATATCAATGCACCCAGCTACGCACACACACACACACACACACACACACACACACACACTCAAAAAGCACACGCAGGCAGGGATACACACATGCACACGCACACTGATATCAATGCACCCAGTCACACACACACACACAGGTGCTCACTTTTGGAGTAAAGGGTAATTGAAAATAATGATAAAAAGACAAATAAAAACATTTTGTCACATGGCCCAGCACTCGTAAACAAGTCCAGTTATCCCAACATTACCACGGCGACAGAGTGGAGCAATATGTCATCAGCAGACAGTCATCCCCCTCTTCTTCCTCTTCTCACTCTTCTTCCTCTTCCTCTTCTTCCTCTTCCTCCTGAGGAGACTCAGACAATCTTGCAACCACGGATGGAACATTCCAGCTTCACACTCTTCTGTCTGGCGCTGGTTTCAGTGTCCAAACTGGGGAGTTCCTTAAAACATTGCTTGTGGGGAGTAATTAGGAATAATGTTGTTAGAGGAACAGCGGCTCGGCCCATTACTTGTAATTCTGTGCTGGTTCAGGAGTATTCAGCCTTAATGTACAACTATGAGGGCAGAACATAAAAAGACTACTGAGATGAAATAAGTGTTTTTGTTAACGTAGAACATAAAACCCAAAACCAATTCTTAATATTATTATTATTATTATTATTATTATTACTATTATTACTATTATTATTATTATTATTATTATTATTATTATTGTTGTTATTATTATTATCAATCATAAGGGGGTAGGTGTAATAATTAGGGGCCAAGAAAGGAGCGTCCACGTCGCGGCCCTGGGAGTATTGACGAGATCGACTAGATCTACAAGATACTGCTAATCCTATCACCACTACAAACAACAGTTACAAGCCACAAGCTACGCTGAAAGCTGCAAGCTACAAGCCACAAAGCTACAGAACACAAGAGAAAACATCATGCCTGGAGATAGACACAAAGGTCGATGTCGGAAACGAGGAACCTCCTCGAGACCAGCATTGACAGTCATATCTGTGAACATTGAAGGGTTCTCCTCTGCAAAACAAACCATCTTAGCCGATCTATGCAACAAGCAACACTGTGACGTTCTCTGCTTGCAAGAGACTCACAGAGGAAGTGAAAATAACCGCCCCACCATACCAGGAATGGTCCATACCACTGAGCGACCTCACCGGCAGTACGGCAGTGCTGTATTTCTAAAAACAGGGTTAGCTATAGAAGATACAGATATGTCAGACGACCATGACATCGAAGTCCTATCCGTTGAGCTAAGCAGTGCTTTAGTAACATCTGTCTATAAACCACCACCTGTAGACTTTATATTTTCCCAGCCAATCCCCAAAGTACACAGCAAACCACAGATCATCATTGGGGACTTCAACAGCCACAGCACCCAGTGGGGGTACCCTGAAATGAACAAAGATGGAGAAGCAGTAGAGGACTGGATGGATACCAACCAACTAAGTCTTATCCATGACCCCAAGCTACCACACTCGTTTATCAGTGCTCGCTGGAAACGTGGCTACAATCCAGACCTCAACATGTAAAAAGATTGTGCTGGACCCTATTCCATCAAGCCAACACCGTCCCATTGGGATCCAAATTAATGCAGCTGTAGTCCCAACCATCGTGCCCTTTAAAAGGCTTTTTAGCTACAAGAAAGCAGACTGGAAAGGCTTCACCAACGGGCTGGAAGAAAAAATCAAAAATATAATACCAGTTAGCAAGAACTACGACCAATTTGCTAACCTGGTGTTGAAAACTGCTCGGAAACACATCCCACAAGGCTGTAGAGTTGAATATATACCTGGGCTTTCAAAGGACCGTGCAGGACTCTATGACAACCATGTCAGCATGTTTGAAGCAGATCCCTTCTCAGATGAAACATCTGCCCAAGCTGAGAAGGTGATGGAAAACATTGCCCAACAGCGAAGCAAGACCTGGAATGCTCTTATTGAGTCCACAGACATGTCAAAAAACAACAAGAAAGCATGGACACTCTTTCACAAGCTAGGGGGTGATCCTAAAGCAGCTCCTCAGCACCCAAAAGTCACTGCCAACCAAGTTGCCAAGCAATTGCTCTTGAATGGAAAGAGTGGAAAGAGAGAGAAAAAGACCAAGCTGAACCGCGAGAAATACATAGAGGACCCTGCTCTTACAAGACAGCTTACTATGGAAGTGCTGGAAGGGGGAATCTCTACCTTCAAACCAGGAAAGAGAATCGGATTGGATAACATCGCAACCAAACAGATCAGGCACTTTGGTCACAAGGCAAAGACATGGCTTCTACAACACACAAACTCCCTAACATCTGGAAGAAAACCCACATTATAGCACTGCTGAAACCTGGGAAAGATCCATCCGCTCCCAAGAACTTCAGACCAATCGCACTTTTGAGTCATACCTACAAGCTTTTCGAACGTCTGATCCTCAACAGAATTGGCACGTTTGTTGACGAACACCTCATCCCTGAACAAGCAGGTTTCCGCCCTGGCAAGTCGACAACAAGCCAAGTACTCAACCTCACTCAGTACGTCGAAGACGGCTATGAGGAAGGGATGGTAACTGTTGTAGTGCTTGTCGACCTCTCAGCTGCTTATGACACAGTCAACCACAGACGTCTCCTCAGCAAGATCCTGGAGACCACAAGGGACATCCGTCTGACAGAACTGATCGAAAGCATGCTTGAAAATAGGAACTTTTTTGTTGAGCTTGGAGGAAAGAAAAGCAGGTGGCGAAGACTCAAGAATGGCCTTCCACAGGGAAGTGTGCTTGCACCACTTCTCTTTAACATCTACACCAACGACCAACCAAAAAGTGCAGACACTCGCCGCGTCATCTATGCAGACGACCTTGGCATAGGTACACAAGCCACTGACTTCAAAGTTGTGGAAGACAGACTCTCCAATGCTCTGGCAGAGCTAACACCTTACTGTGAAGAGAACCACCTACGTGCAAATCCATCTAAGACACAGGTGTGTGTCTTCCACCTGAGAAATCGTGAAGCCAAGTGCCAACTGAAGGTCAACTGCTCAGGAACCTCCCTCGAACACTGTGAGCACCGGGTCTACCTAGGGGTAACCCTGGCCAGATGCCTCTCTTTTAAGATCCACATCGAGAAGACCAAGTGTAAAGTGAGTGCAAGAAACAACATCACCCACAAGCTCACTGGAACAACCTGGGGTGCTAATCCACAGACTCTAAAAGTAACCGCACTGGCTCTCTGCTACTCAGCTGCCAAGTATGCCTGCCCAGTATGGGAGCGAGCTGCCCATGCCAAGAAGTTGGACCCTGCCCTCAATGCTAGCTGCCGCCTTATCACTGGCTGCCTGAAACCAACACCTACAGACCGGCTATACATCCTGGCAGGCATAGCCCCACCAGAGATACGACGAAATGCAGCAAGCAAGAAAGAGCGGCAACAACAGTCCAATGATCAAAGACATCCTCTCTTCGGCCATGTGCCAGCCAAACGCCGCCTTAAATCCAGGAAAAGTTTCCTGAAGAGTGTCCCACCTCTCAGAACGCAAGCAGTGAAAGAGTCACTCGGTGGGAAGAAAGACTTGACAACCTCCCACCAGAAACAACAGCGGAGCTAAAGGCGAGCGAGGCACTGCCCCCTGGAGCAGACACCAAGTACGCAGTGTGGAAATGCCTTAACAGACTAAGATCTGGTGTTAGACGTGCAAAAGCCACTCTTGCCAAATGGAGACACCTGAATGACGGGGACGCTGTGTGTGACTGTGGCACTGGACCACACACCATGGAGCACCTCCTGATATGTCCGCTGCTGGAACAGCCCTGCACAGCATCGGAATTAGCAGAGTTTAATGAGAAGGGACAGCAATGTGTTCAGCTGTGGCTGAACCACATCTAGCCAAGCCCTGTAACTGACTGTTTTGTGGACACGACAAGAAGATGTCAATAATAATGTGCATATGTATATGAATATGAATATATATAATAATAATAATAATGATTTACATTAATAGAAGGCAATCATATAAGAATAACTAAAAACTACACAATCAGAATGCATTTAATAAAAATAAAATCATATTTTACTCAATTTCATTCTCAATTCTCGTTTTTTGGGACACCAATTTGAATATGAAATGAATGGATTTGAATTTGAATACCTACGTGTGTTTGGTGTGTCAACAGATTCCTCAAAATATAAACAAAAATCTTTGGAAGTGTGTGTCCGTCCTTGAACGGGGCCTTTCTGTTTCCAGGGCTGACGGGACCTTGTTTCTTTGAGTGTTTTTGAGGAAGGATCAGTCAGGGTCAGTGGCAGCAGCGAGGCAGGAGCTTCCTCTCTGGGCCTCGCTCATATTTACAACAAGGCCTTTGTCCTCCAAACACTGCCAAACATTCACTGTTTCCCAGCTCCACTAGGACTCTGATACTGCAAATCTACGCTCCCCCAACACCAACACACACCTACACACACCTACACACACACCTACACACACCTACACACACCTACACACACACCTACACACACACCTACACACACCTACACACACACCTACACACACCTACACACACCTACACACACCTACACACACCTACACACACACCTACACACACACCTACACACACCTACACACACACCTACACACACACCTACACACACCTACACACACACCTACACACACACCTACGCACACCTACACACACACCTACACACACCTACACACACCTACACACACCTACACACACACCTACACACACCCACACACACACACCTACACACACACCTACACACACCTACACACACGTACACACACACCTACACACACCTACACATACCTACACACACACCTATACACACCTACACACACACCTACACACACCTATACACACACCTACACACACCTACACACACACCTACACACACACCTACACACACCTACACACACACCTACACACACACCTATACACACCTACACACACACCTACACACACCTACGCACACACCTACACACACACCTACACACACCTACACACACACCTACACACACACCTACACACACCTACACACACACCTACACACACACCTACACACACCTACACACACCTACACACACCTACACACACACCTACACACACACCTACACACACCTACACACACACCTACACACACTTACACACACACGTACACACACTTACACACACGTACACACACGTACACACACACACCTACACACACCTACACACACGTACACACACCTACACACACACCTACACACACGTACACACACACCTACACACACCTATACACACACCTACACACACACCTACACACACCTACACACACACGTACACACACCTACACACACACCTACACACACGTACACACGTACACACCCACCGACACACACGTACACACCGACACACACGTACACACACACACACACACACGTACACACCCACCTACACACACACGTACACACACACCTACACACACACGTACACACACGTACACACCCACCTACACACACGTACACACACACTGACACACACGTACACACCGACACACACGTACACACACACACACACACGTACACACACACCTACACACACACGTACACACACGTACACACACACACACACGTACACACACACCTACACACTCCCCGGTGGTTGATGTGTCGTCATGCTCAGTGCGTCTCTAACCTCCACATGGTTTTCCTGGATGACACTTGAAGCCTTGAAAAGATCCAGTTAGAAACCTGTCATTTAGTAATATTGAAACACTCGCACCTCGGAGCGTGAGGGACCCGGCTCCGCCAGAGGAGGAGGCCCCGGCAAAGGAGGAGGCCCCGGCAAAGGAGGAGGCCCCGGCAGAGGAGGAGGCCCCGGCAGAGGAGGAGGCCCCGGCAGAGGAGGAGGCCCCGGCAGAGGAGGAGGCCCCGGCAGAGGAGGAGGCCCCGGCAGAGGAGGAGGCCCCGGCAGAGGAGGAGGCCCCGGCAGAGGAGGAGGCCCCGGCAGAGGAGGAGGCCCCGGCAGAGGAGGAGGCCCCGGCGCGTCGGCGTCCATCAGGGTTTTCAATGTCAAGCTCAGGCGTCTCCTCCTCTGCAGCCTCACGCTCACAGGTCTTCAACACCTTTCTCACTCACACAGCTGTAGAAATGTCATTTCTCCCTGCACCTGCCACTGCCACCATCAGCCTCCCACCTGTCTCCCTGTCTCTCTCTCTGTCTGTCTCCCTGTCTCTCTCCCTGTATCTCTGTCTCTCTCTCTGTCTCTCTCTCTCTCTCTCTCTCTCCCCCCTGTGCCCACAGTCTTATCACTCTTCTATCACTCCGCTCAGTCCTTACTTCTGTTTTCTCTGTTAACAACCTGCAGCTGGATGAGCTTCATGCGTCTGTCTCTCAACTTCTCCAATTTGAGAAACACTTTTTGTTTTTGTTTATTAATGGATTGAAGAAATGAGAGAAAGCGCTTGTTCCCGCAGGCCATGAGGACACTGAGCTCTGTCAAACCAGGACTCACCTCAACAATACTGTGTTCACCTGTTTTTTACATTGCTGTAATAGTTGCACACATTTTGCTTTACATTCCTTGATATTTATTATATTATTCTCAGTTTGCAAACATTGCACAATGTACATCGTTCCTGTTGTTGTTATGTTTGTATGTACAGTATTTACAGTTTTCCCTGGTATTCCTCGATATTCATTTTCTCAGTTCTCAAACATTGCACTATGAATGTAAATATACTGTACACATACTGTATACATAGCTGATGTTGCTCATTGTTGGTATATTTTAAAATTCTGTGTGTTTTACGTATTTTTATGTATTTTCTATTTGATCTCACGCCTACTATTTATTTTTTTATTGCTATTTTTATATTTAATCTTTTTTCTATTTGTAATACTCTGCCAAAGACAGTCTCTGGAGTTTGCCTGAAAACATTTCTCTCCCTGCTCTATGTGACCAGGGCTGTCACCATTCCCCAAATCCACCATTCCATTTGACGTTCGATTTATGGTCACGTACTGTCAGTATTTAAACGTACTGTCTGTATTTAAACATACTGTCTGTATTTAAACATACTATCAGTATTTAAGAATCCTGTCAGTATTTAAACATACTCTCAGTATTTCAACATACTCTCAGTATTTAAACATACTGTCAGTATTTTGTTCAGCACTTGATTTGTAAAGAACAACACTTATTTCTCAACTTTTTGAATAATAACAATTATAAATAATAACAAAAATATGAGATTATTTAAACAACACACCTAAACAGTTTAAGAGGTTTATCCAAACTAGACTTTAGAATAATGAACAATAAGTTACTTAATAAACTACTTTTAAGAGACTCACCAAAATAAGCGCAGAAAAACGCATGCTATATTTACCAGAGGGGAACGCTGGAAGTAAAAGGCAAAGCACTACCTGTGTGTATTACCTGTGTGTACTACCTGTGACTTGTCTTCTACATGTACTTCTACAATTATTGATGAGGATATTTGCTCATAAAACGCCGTCGCGGTCGTCAACTCACACCTTGTGTGTCTGCGCATGCGTCGTATTGGAGCAGTTGAGATCGGCTGGTGCCAGGTAGGGCTGCAGATATTCCTCTGTAATCCTATTTGAATTTGTTTGCTTAATTACTTTTAATATTCAAATATATAAAAAATGTTAATGCTCAGAGCGACCTTTCCTCCAAACGAAGTGAATAAAAACTCTTCTTTCCCCGCTGCTGCTCCGCTGCGGAGCAGGTCGCAGATCTCTCCCGGAAAACCCCGCCCGCCTTCTCACGGTCCACGAACTGGGGGTTGGGAACCTCTGCGCTAAAGGACATCCCTACTACTGGAATGTTACTGGACGTTCTGGTCAAGGGGGCGCTCTCCCTTGTACACACAAAAATGACCCACAAAATGACGAGGAGAAGCGGCAGCCTGCTTCATGGTTCCATATCAAACACTCATTTTGATCCATTTTCATGTCAAATAATGTGACAAATAATCTTTTGAATCTTTGAATCTTCTGGAATACGCAGGAAGCCTGTCGAGACCAAGCGCTGTGTCTGTCCTTACTGTCAAAAATACAAAGATTGAGTATATCTATGACTAGATCTCAGCAGATTGGGTTGGACATTACAGAATGTAAAATATAACACATTCATCGGGATCGAATTGGTCCGTTTCAGTTGTTTTTTTTCTTTTTTACATATGCACATGTGTGGCTTGAAAACTGCAATAGCGTGGTGAAATCTGGGTAATTTCGGCGTTTTCAAGAAGCTCCGTGTGGACGGAAGACCACAAGGGAGGAAAAAAAAGATGCGTTTTAAACTTTTTACTGGAGTCAAATGACAAAGAAATGAATATTATATCGCAGTGTCGTAATACTTGGTATATTGCAAAACATAATGAATCACAATATTATCATTTCGGCACCCAAGTATTGCAGTAATATCGGGTCGTGAGATCCCTGGTCATCCCCATCCCTCCATACCACTACCTCTACTGATGCTGGCACAGAGAAGCAGACGTGCAGTGGGATGCACAGAGGACACGCTCCGCCTTCAAGGGCACGAGCGAGGATGGATGCGGCGTCCGTGCACGCCTCCGCAGGAACACTGGAAGCTAGACGTCCGCTCCCACTCCCAAAACCTTCCCACTTAAATCTCCCACACTCCTTTTATCTGCAAGGAGTAATACCAGCGGGTTCCCGTTCGGACGCGGGGAATCTGGGAAACCAATCTGAGTCGCTATGAGGCATGAGGCAGATAAAACGCTCCATGAAACCTGAAAACACAAGAGAGTCCTCAGATATTTTGTTATTTTTCCCAGATGGATAAATGGCAGAATGCCGCAAATTTCTTGGGTTTTGTCAAAAGAGAGGAGTCCCCCCCCCCCCCCAAAAAAAAATAAAAATAAACCCCGCAAAACAAACAAACAAATAAATAATGAAATAAAGTACAGCGCAGAAAATGGCAGAAGTGTGCAATTCAACGCTGTGTGGCTCATAAACACCTGGTGGTGGAACAACCGCACATCAAGCAAAAAAGGGAAGTGACTCCCAGGGACGGGAACACCCCCAAAAAGAAGGGCCCCTCAAAACAGGCGTCTGGTTTGCTGCTGTCCCTCAGCTCGCCGCTGGGGCTGTGTGCACCTGTCTGTTGTGAAAAGTGAGAAACACACCCAGAGAAACACAAGTGCAGATGTGATGGTGGCTTCGAAACCTTCTGGGTTTTCATCCACAAGAAAAAGACAAAGATATATGAGGAGGAGGAGGCGGCTCCTCCTCCTCCTCCTCCTCCTCCTCCTCCTCCTCCTCCTCCTCCTCCTCCTCCTCAGGGTGATGAACAAGCACAGACACAGCGTGCCCCCCGACCTGCTGCTAAACTATGCAACAAAAGCTAAAGCGTGCGAGCGAGGAAGTACCTTCATCCCGGGGTCGGTTCATCGTCGACTCGTCGTGTTTTTTTGTGAGAGGACCTGAGGTTGAGAAGAGGGGGGGGGGGGGAGAAGATTCAAAAAGGTTAAATCGGCACAAACAAAAACCTAAAACACAGAAAGAAAGAGCTGAAAACTGCAGATGTGTAAAGATGATGTTTCAGTGACGCTGTTCAACCCAAAATGATCTGAGAGACGAAGAATGAATCTTTGCACCGAAACTTGTTTTTTAACTGCAACACACACACACACACACACACACACACACACACACACACACACACACACACACACACACACACACACACACACACACACACACACACACACACACACACACACACACACACACGTCGGTGCCGCGTCCCCATCAGGGGGGTCAGCGCGGGGTCAGCGCGGGGTCGCTGCTCGGCCTTAATGGCGACCCCGCTTGAGCGTAGGATGCAGCTTATGGCTGTGTTTAGCGCGGCGGCCCCCTGCGGCACTGCCCTCCGTCAGCCTGCGTCTTGTGGATCCTGCTAATATCTGAGTATCAGTCTACAAGCCTGCTCTGATCATTTTACATAAGAAATACTCTGTAGTACTGGAAGGAAAAGTACCAATACCGATACCAATACCCGACACGAAACGCCAACGTGAAATGACCACATTGGCATTTCTACTTAAGTAATAGCATATAAGTACTTGCTCTTATATGTACCTCAAGTATTAAAAAAGCACTTGTCTTTTATACTTCTTAAAGTGGCTCTGTAACTTGTTTTGCAGATGAGCGCTCGTGCATATCCTCATTACAAATGACAAAAAACACAGGATAGGCTCCACTTTTGATATACAGGATATAAATATAAATCCAGATAAAATAATAAAAACTACAGTTACGTGACTGTGTTAGAGATGTAGTACAAAAAGGTACAGATATTTGCTTTGAAACGTAGTGGATTAAAAGTCTAAAGTCTCCGACACTGAATATACTTATTCAGTCAATATTAAGTCCAGAGTACTTAATAAAAGTACCTAAGTACAGTCACAAAGAACTTTGCGTTGTTACTTTCCACCACTGCTGTAGACACACAAACATGCACATCCTGTTTGCACTCTTTACAGCTGTGTTACTCGTCCAGCTCGTTGATTGTCATTTTGCCCCCCTCCTCGATGCCCTGGTGGTAGGATGATCACACTCTGCTACAAAGGCTGGAACTATTGAAAACCAACCACCCCTATGAAACAAAAGGGGACATGAAAGCTTGCAGTAGCCTGTGTGGAAAGGCGGGAGCAGCATAGATTTCCATCAATGCAATATGTTTTATCTTCCTCCAAATGAGAAGAGAATCAATGTTGAAATGATTTGCCGCGTCCCGTTCCAGTAAAAGCGGTTGTGGGTAAGTGGTAGATGGCCGTTGATGTTGGGCTGGGTCGCTGCTGTGGGGAAGACAGGTAGACGGACCGGTGATTGAGGGAGGGAGGGGATGAGGGGATGAGTATTAGTCCGCTGCTTAAGCAGCAATCCCCCACCATTTAGCAGCACTCTAAAACCACACCTCACTTCTTAATGGAGACTGCTCTGATTTCATACCTGCTCTAATGTGCATTAAAGCCTATAAACAACAGATGACTGCACTGGAATGGACCTCTTTGGAATGGAGCACACAACAGGCACAACATGCCTTGTATTGAAACGGATGCTCCAGTAAAACTTCCACAAATCTATAAATCTCACATGACGCTGGAGCTCTCTCGACTACTTCGCTTTGAAACAGAGGGTTTCTAGTCAAGCCAATGACACTGTATATACTAAAGCCTTTCACTGTCTACTTGGATGCAACACACATGTTTATACTACTTTTACCCAGAACTATATGAAAAGAACATGTAGCGCTTCCTTCCTAGTGTACAAATGAGCAGTGAACTGCAGCGTTGTCATGGTTAACCTGGCCTCGTCATCGCTGGTGTGTGGCAGAGAAATCCAGGATGGCATGAAGAAAAATGCGTAAACTAATTCAAAATACTCAGCAATATCCTTCAGAATAGATGGCACAACTAAGCAAAAATCCATCCAACCAGCTGGCCTCACGCCAAAGCCACAATTTGGCACGAGGCCAGCTGGTTGGAACAGCAGGAAGAGGAGAAACACACAGAAAACTTCTTGAGCAACAACAACTTCACCTATCTTGAATGAATGTATTGTCTTGTACTACCTGAACTGATTTTTTGAGAATTATTTGAGTATTACTTGGAGTAGCTCAAGACTAATCATTTGAGAACAATACTGTCATTGAAGAGAAATAATGATTTGAAGCCAATCGCTGAGGAGTGATAGCGACACTCCAGGCTCTGAACTGATGACCTCAAACACTCATTTGGTTGGTTTCAGCTTCGTGACATCACCTTCCACTTTATAAGTCCAAGCTTCGTCTTTCAGAACTCATCCCCCTCCAGCCACTTGCAAGTACGACATTTCAATAAAGAGCTTGAGCTTGAACTATAATCGTTCAAAGAAGACGTTTTGGCACCGCAGGAAGTGATGGTGTGTTTTCTGGGAAATCGGAAAACTCCAATTCCTATCTAACATGACTACGCAGGACCCTGTGTATTACTGCCTGCAGCTATATTCATTATTATTATTATTATTATTAGTAGTAGTAGTATTATTATAATTATTATTATAATAATAATAATAATAATAATTATTATTATTATTATTATTATTGTTATTGTTATTATTATAATTATTATTAATAATAATAATAATAATATCATCTCACATGTTCTAACGGTTTCGAAATACATCGAAAATCTGAAATTCACATTGGAGTGCTGCTTGCTGATAGTGCAACTATTTTATCCATTGGATATGTCAGGGTTAAGGCCTGGCCGTAGGCTGAACGGCCTGATGTAATGGGCTCTTGTTGGGTAAAAACCAACGTCTACACAGGCTCATTTAGCTTTGGACGCCCTAGTGCTGTTCCAACCTAATGCCGCTCTTCTCTCAGCGAACAACGTTTCCGCTCGGTTCAGCGAGCCTGAGCGCAAGCTGTCTGCTGTCCCTCTCCATTTCCTCAGCGCAGTAAATAGGACGAAGCTGCAGTATGTCATGTCCGCGGTGCCCTGTCTGCCTGACAAGGTGTCAGACACGGCTTCCGTCCGAGCCTGACGTCCAGGATGCAGCTTCCAGCCCTCCCGGTCCTCAGCCTCCAGCCCCGTCCCCGCCTCTGTGCTTCTGCCTACTGAAATATGGTTTTTAATAAAGAGGACGGTAAATGGCTGCTCCAGCAGCAATAAAATTGAAGGATCTGAGGCCCTTGGCTGACGAGTGCCTGGAGGAAATAGGAATGCGGTGATACAGAGCTCCTGCCTGGCGAGCCCGGACAAACAGGAGAATCTCTGAGCTACAGAGAGAGAGAGAGAGAGAGAGAGAGAGAGAGAGATAAAGAGAGCGAAAGAAAGCGAAGCAGTGGGGGGAGTGTAAAAAAATTCACTTTTTAATCTGACATTCGGTCTTTTTTATTTCGATTCCCTCTTAGAAGTTATTTGAATGGAATTTGCGCTGGGGAAGTGGTAGGCTGCACAGTGGCCTGCAAGGGAAGGACATTGAGCTGATTTGCATTCAGTGCAGTGACCCCTTCTACCGCCATCCGCATAAAGATGGAGGAGAGAGGGGAGAAGAGAAAGACGGCAGGAAGGTATACAGGGAGAAGCGAGCGGGAGGCTTGAATGGATGCGTAGGAGGGAGGAAAAAATGAGGCTGTGCCCTTTTTTGTTGAGGGATGATGTTGAGAACATGTTCTGCCAGGGTATTCATCCAGCTGAGGCATAGATAGCGTAGATAGAGGACATGCTTTAGGATAGAAAGGGGGGATAAGTAATGCACCGTTTAGTGTAAATGTGTCACATTCAAGGACAAATCTGGTCCACCACGCATTCTGATCCCACCCGCCAATGAGACCGGGTTGTTAATTGATTCCGGCCGACCGAATCACACAGACAACAAAGGCAGGGGACGCCGCTCCCTGTACGGCAACAGACACAGCCGTCACCTCCTCTGGTGCATTCTGACGGTGACAGAAACATGCAATCTCCCTCTTCCCATCTAAAGGCAGGTTGGACGGGGGGAGCCGATCCACGTCTGGGGGCCAACATTTCGCTGTTCAGAAAAACACTTTACGGGGACTTTGAGCCGCTTGAGGAGATCATCATCATCAGCGTGGACACCAACATTTGCGTTCAAAAGAAAAAGTCCTTGAGGTGAAACATGGCTGAGAATCTTAATGGGAGCAAAAACATTGCAATAAGTGATGCGGCGTCCACCTGCCACCATGACAGATCACTGAATAAATACAAATATTTTGAACTGGCACATTCACTTTTAATCCAACATTATCGACCGTTAGATACAAGCAATTTATAATTTGCCAAAGAGTGATTGACGGCGATCCACCAGTCCGTGCTCAGCAAACTGTCACCAGGCACCATTTCCTCAGACAAACCAAAAAGATCAGCGCTTGATGACTCACGATACCAGGAAAAGGCTTAAAAGGTGAATCTGCATCTGTAAGGGGGAGTGTTATTTGGTGGTTCTACAGTCATTCAGGGGGGCGGAACGTTCCATCATTTTGACCATAAAACGGTCAATTTGAATCTGATAAACGCCCCTGAGTGTCCACCCTGTCGTATGTTTAATTTTCGGAGCACTACTCACTGCATCAGTTTGTCTATTTTGTTGCACAACGGCCAAATCCCGTCCGTTGGGACATCCTGTCCGAGCAGTGACCCCTTCAAATAATCAACACTTCCTGACAAGAAGACAATCTAAAAAATGTTTAATCAGCATCACACTTTTGCATTTTTTCCTTCAGTTTTCCTGTCTAAACAACCCTTCAGTCATTCGTGTCATTGTTCGTCAACAGTCAAACTATTCTTTAATAGGTTCTGTTTGAATGGCACATGCCTATATGCTGCTCTTGGCTCAAGGTGGTCGCTGTCACTTGACAGCGTTTTTAAATCCTGTTATTCTCCAGGGTGAACACTTTTCTTTTTGGGGAGTTTTGAAAATGAACATTTCTGCAGTGTTCCTTATAATTCCCTTTTTTTCTTGTGTTATCTGGCTGACACTTTGCTTCCTAACGACTCCTTTTTCAGAGGTTTCTCGGCTAATACAGCCAACGTACATGTATCTGAAAAATTGAACAAATAGAGGAAAAGAGAGTGACAAAGAGAGGACGGCTGTTTGTTCCAAGCTGTGGTAAGAGTGTGGCGCACAAAGAGCTACTGCTATTACAATAATAAGTGTCTAATTTTGCTGCACAACAACCCTATTATTATTATTATTATTATGGTTATTATTATTATTATTATTATTATTATGGTTATTATTATGGTTATTATTATTATTATTATTATTATTATTATTATTATTATTATTATTATTCATTTTATTTATTATCATTTTACTGTATTTAAGTTGTGATGAACTGAGATGAACTGCATTTATTTCCATGTTGAATTTCGTAGTGACATAAACCAGTACAATGTACAGCATAGACAAGACTTTAAATATTATCATTACAACAACACTAATACTAACAAGTTTAATAAGTGTGTATATATATATAAAAGCAATTATTTTATATATATACTGTATATAAAATAATTGGATTTATATTGCATACACTTATTATACTTGTTAGTATTAGTGTTTTATAAAAAAAAATATATATATATATATATATTAAACTGTGAAACAATGAAATTAGCAATACTAAGTCAAACATGTGTGATTGTCTGTCTGGAAGATTCACAGCCAAAATATTTGCTTAAATCAAAAATAGAGCCACACAAGGGAATTATGTGAGAACAAATCCTTATCAGTGTACTTATGCACACAAGTATGCACATGTGACATGTTATTATTAAAGGCAAAAAGTGTTATTTTGTGCAGCCGCAGCAGGATAACTCACCAAGCGAAGGCGGTAGCACATGAGAATACAAGGTTGTAACGGGTTTGGAACAAGGAGCAGAGACACGGCAGATGCTGAGTGGCGTTTAACACAGGTTCTCATTTCATTTCAACAGGAAACAAGCAACAAATGTAGCTGTCAATGGGGACGGCTGGCTAACACCACTGGCTGAAAACAACAACGGAACAATACAGGGGTTAGGTAACAAGGAGGTAGGGTACACCGCCACACTGAGTGGTCAGACCGCACGCGTCAACAGCCAGGCCATTCCAAGACTCAGCAAAGTGAGGAATGAGCAAAGCCGGTCAATGCACAGGCAGGTGCCGCCAAATACAACTACTCATTTGACGAGAGGAAATGGAAACAGCAACTCCTCAGATGCACCGTGCACCGTGCCCAGAGTGTGTCAGAGTGGGCGGTGACTGAGCTACGCTATGTATAATGTGATAAAGACACAAAAACTGATTGAAGGAAAACGCTGGTAACTCCACAGAACAGACCAGGTGCCGCGCCCCATCCACCCAGACTCCAAACCTCTGAAGCTTTACGGCCATTGTAGCAGACGTCGTCAATGTCGTCCGATACCAGTTGAAACATTGGAGAACTGTGCGCTGCAGTTGAAGGTCCTCCGACACCGCCTCAGCTAACCATGGAAAGGCAGATGGGGTTCGGTTTTAATCCTCACTTTCTGCTCTGTTGTTTAGGTTACATCACCCAAGCTTTTTGAGAAAGGGTTCGTATCGAGGTTTTGGTCTCAGAAAACACCTTCAAACGCCAGAGTTTGCATTTGGTCAATCGACCAGAAAGTTGGTACTTCAACAAAAACAAGTAGAAATAACATTCATGCCAACGTGTGCCACTGGTGACAGAGTGGTTTAAGAGCAACAAACTTGAAGGACAATGAAAACTTACAGAAATATATTACAAATGATGTTCTACGCCCTTTGTTTTTGGAGCCCTAAATTCATGGCAGCTCGTGATGGAGTCCATCACAACTCCTGGTCATTCTTCTTAGACACCAAGACCTCGATGACCACGGAAACTTCCTCAGGCTCAGGGAGAGGTCAAATTCAGCTTGCCGACCTCTCCAAGCTGCCTCCACTGGCCCTGCCAAGTTTAAATCATTAGCTTTCTTCCCTTATACCAACGGGCGTGGCTCCTTAAAGCCAATGAAGTCCTTTCACACGTCTCTAGCACTTTTGTGCTGCATCTTTTGAGCATATTTCCCTGTAGCTTTTGCTTGAATTGCTTTTCTTTTTTTTATGCAGTTCTGCACCAATGTACCTTCCCCTACACCCAGGCATGCAAGCCTTCCTGTAAAAATGTTGGTTCTTTGCAATACAAGGTGTATTATTGGGGAAGCTGCAAATTGGATTATTGTCCTCACCAAAGTCAATGTGGGCTGTAATGCGAGGGGTGAGCCCTTCAATGGCCTAATGCTCTCAGGTAGAGGTCTAAATGGGAAGACTTAGTGCCCAAATTCTGTGGAAGGGGGCTACGCTGAGCTTGTTACTAGGTTCAGTTCGACCACATCTAATATACAATGGGAAGGAAGGACGTTGAAGCTGGATGTCACCTTTGTGTTGGCATGTTAGGTCTTTGTCAAGGAGGTCAGCCGTCGCAGTCTCACTGACATATCCTGTTTGGAGTTACAAGCTGTGAATCGACATGTTAAGTATAAGAGTATTTTAAAAATCCTCTCGATAAGCCCTCGTACACAGAAACCAAAATGCAGCCAGTGCCAAAAGCCTATGGAGAAAGAATAGCTAGAAATCAAGGGTAGCTCTACGGGAACTGTCTTGCAAACTCGGCTTGGAAGAATCACATCAGATACAATCTCCCATGCTATCATCATTGACTAATTGATTTTTAATCAGTGTTCGGAGTGCAGATCATTTGTAACAATAGGATGTTGAAATGTAAAATAATTGACATTGATGGGATGATCCAGTCAAAATTTCCACGTTCGTATTATTCAAAAAAATCATGGATATGAAAAATATAGTTGGCTTTATATGTAATAATATATTATCAATCCAATGTGATCTAATAATAATCCAATCTAAGCCTTTTGCACATGGAGATTGCGACAAGGCAGCGGATTATCTTGGCTATTACAGCGGCACTTCTGCCAGGTTTTCTTCGTTGCTGTAATGTTTTTTTTTTTTTTTTTTTTTTTACAGTGTATTTAAATTTCCTACTTTGACCGATTTACTAAACTGGGCTGTGTCCATAAAACCTGGAATTGAAGATGGTGTTTTAAGCCAAGCAGCCATTGGAGTAATTGGTTTGGTGAGTGTTTCCTGGATATTCTCTGGCAATGACCTCCTCCAATAAGTTCTTGTATTCATAATATGCTTAACCCTTGTTCTGCACTGAGCCTACATCAACACATCTTTGTCATGATGTTGTGTTTTATGAAGTTGTTTCAGGTGTGTCACAGGTTTTCTATTTGCAGACTTAACCTCGACGTGTGAAACTTTTTAACACTTCCTGAGAGCGTTGGGACGGAAAATGGACGCTTATCTCTGCGGTTGATGTGCCAGGGCTCCATGGCCTCGGAGCTGCACACCAGGCATCTGCCTCTGCAACAACCTACCTACATTTAAACCTCCCGCAGGTAAGACCTCCATTCTTTTAGCTCATCTTGTGTGAGAACTCCTTTTTTCCTTTTTCCTTTTGTAAAAAAAGCCAGAAATGATTTGCCTCCAACATGCTGGGTGGTACTGAAGGGAAGTCATTTCCAGGTTTATGTGGCATCGTTTAAAGTTTAGCGTCGTCGTCGTCGTCGTCGTCGTCGTCGTCGTCAGCATTTTGCTTCCTCATGCATTTTTGTTCCGTCATTAGTTCATTTTTTTTCTGTGTCAATTTCTTGGGTTTACTGTACATGGCACATTTTTCCATTCTACTTCAGTGTCTAGGTTCATGTACATTGTCAAATTCATCTCAGTTACATTTTACACATGTTTATATATTTTTTTGTTGTTACTTTGTAGGTTCATAGTTATTGTTTAGCATTAAGTTTCCTGTTTGTTGTCATATTTTGTTATTTACTGTTAATTGTTAGGTTTATTGTATATGATCACATTTTTCCATCTTCTAGATAACTTTGAGGTTTATTGTGTGTTGCTATTTATTTTTTATTATATTGCCTTATTATTGCATATTTTGATGTGAGCTGCTATGACACTGTAATCTATCTATCTATCTATCTATCTATCTATCTATCTATCTATCTATCTATCCGTCCGTCCGTCTGTCCATCTGTCTGTCTGTCTCTGTCTGTCTGTCTGTCTGTCTGTCTGTCTCTGTCTGTCTGTCCGTCTGTCCATCTGTCTGTCTGTCTCTGTCTGTCTGTCTGTCTGTCTGTCCGTCTGTCTGTCTGTACGTTTCCACAGTTTTGCTTCTGTTTGGTCATGACAAGGTTGCTCTCATGCCAGATGTGTTCTCTTGAACCAGACGCACCGTTCTGACTGCTTTTCTAGATCACGTCTTTCAGCGCTGACTTCACCGCAGATGGACACTTGTAGTAAACAGTTGGTACTTGGATGTGCTTCTGTCAGACGTCCAAAGCTTCCCCTTCCTCCCCTTGGTGCACTGGCTTCATGACGTACAGGTTGCCAGAGCACGCTGAGCCACACACAAGATGGGGAGGGAATGAGCTGCAATCGATCGCTTCCGTTTTCTTTTTCTTGATTGTCAATCGTTGGGTTGTTAATTGGCTGCCATCAGCTACAGGGGTCGCTATGGTAACGAAGCTGGTTCTGCTGCTCTTTGCCTCCTTCGTTCTGATTGGTGCTATGAGAGCCAGGAAGTGACTTATTCACCGCCAAATATCGACACTGAAGATTAAATGAAAAACCTGAACTAGTGAGTGCACATTTTGGATTTTAGTTTGATTTTGTTTTTCGGGCATGACTGTATTTTGGTGTTTTCAAATTGGTTCCAATTGATTTGATTGGCAATTGATTGACTCCTGCACAGTTTGGTGATACGCAAGTCCATTGAAGTCCAATACTTGAGTCCATGGTTGATATTCCAAATTGTACAAGAGGTTTCTTTCTTTTCACACATTTTTAATGCGCACATTAATTCCGATTTCCGCAAAAAACGTACAACTGGATGCATTAGTATTTTCCCTCTTTCTTTTTTTAGAGGGATCAGTAAGGCCTTTCACCGTTTCTCTATAGTACTGTACTTATCTTCTCCTTCCATTATTGCGATCATCTAGCTAATCGTAGCCAACTACTAATGACAATAAAGGCAATTATCCAATTTCATAACACACTGAACTGTTCCATTCTTTCAGTTCAATCATTTATTCAAGTCTATGCCTGAAATTCCATACGGGTTTCTAATGAGGATTTTATCGTGAGAAACTTCCAATTGTGTAAAACTCACACATGCACGCACACACACACACGTGCACTCGCACAAGCACACACACACACACACACACACATACACACACACACACACACATACACACACACATACACACACACATACACACACACACACACAGACACACACACACACGCACACACACACACACACACACACACACACACGCACACACGCACACACACACACACACACATACACACACACACACACACATACACACACACACACACACACACACAGACACACACACACAGACACACACACACAGACACACACACACAGACACACACACACAGACACACACACACACACACACATACACACATACACACAGACACACACACACACACACACACACACACAGACACACACACACAGACACACACACACACACAGACACACACACACAGACACACACACACAGACACACACACACACACAGACACACACACACAGACACACACACACACACAGACACACACACACACACACACACACAGACACATTCTCTCTCTCTCACACGCACACCAACACACACACACACACTAAATATTGTAGCAATAATGCCAGTGAGCCAATTGCAGATATTTTCAGTACAACATACTGTAACTTGAACATTCTGTTAATAAGTTACTGCTCTTCTTTTCGTGCATTTCTTGCACCAGCAGATTCTGAATTGGGGTTCATATGTCTCGGGGTATAAACCGATCAGCCACAACATTAAACCAGTGACAGGTGAAGTGAATAACATTGATCATCTGATTCCAGTGTCACCTGTCAAGGGCTGGGATGTGTGAGGCAGCAGGTGAACAGTCAGTTGTTGAAGTTGATGTGTTGAAGCAGGAAAAATGGGCGTGGTCAGGATCTGAGCCACTTTGACAAGGAGCACATTGTGATGCTGGACGACTGGGTCAGAGCATCTCCACAAGCACAGGTCTTGTGGCTGTTCCCGCTCTGCAGTGGTTACTACCAAAAGTGCTCCAAGGAAGGACAAGTCCACAGAGCGAGTAATGGGCGGCCAGGGGCTCATTGACGCATTGCCTCCCCTCCAACTTCCAGGACTTAAAGGATCTGCTGCTGCAGTGACTCCACCAGAGTCTGGTTGAGTCACTGCCTCCACCTCACAGCTGATTTGGTGGCACGAGGGGGAGCTGCACAGTATTAGTGGTGACTAGTGGTGCTTTTAGTGCTGTGGCTGATGGGTGTGTATCTAGGTTCATATGGCTCGGTTACACCACTAAAACTAATGATAAGTCTTAGATTCTGTTGTATAATCCTGCATTAGGTACAAACAGCAACAATGCTTTGTAGAGCTAATCATCTCGATTTCTATTTAAAGAAAAAATGATTTACTCAATCATAGCAATCCAACTTATTTGTTAAATAGAGACGTCTGCGCACAAGATGTTGCACAGCATTAAACAGCGCCACTTACTGTACCCTGAAAAGCAAAGACAGCAGGACAGTTATCAAGATTTGGGAAAATAAGGTTTTGGGACCTCATTTGATTCAAAGCTTGATTCTGACAAGTATTTTACAGCAACAACACTTAAAGTGACTTATTTCATTTCTGGGGAAATGTTTAGCAGATATTTCACTGTTAGGAGGCCTGAGTGACTCACCGTCTTCAGTGGGCACATAAACGTTGAGATACAGACAGTCCTCGCTCTGGTTCTGAACGTAGGTGGCGGCGGCGTCCAAGTTATCTGTGAACCACAGAGGCATCATGATCTCGGGCAGAACGCCGTGCACGTTCTGGGGACACACGGGCGCAAACTGTGTGGCGTTTCGAATTTCCTGCCAGGAGCCCGGGGCCTCGGGGGGCTGGAATCGACGCTCTCCGATGGGCGGGGTGGCGTACGGCACACCCAGGTACTGTTCTACGGGGCCCAGGATCTCATTGCTGAGCTCTTTCTTGATGCCGCGCAGCTTCCCGTAGCCGGTGGTCACTATGGGATGTTTGAGGTCAACCCGTTGACACGAGGAGAGGGTCAGGTGGAGCGCGAGTCCCAAGATCCAAGACATGCAGCGATCTGTGATCTGCTGGGCACCGCTATGCCGCCTTCCACGGCAGCCATGCTGGCCGGCCACACTCAAAGGAAAAAACATGTCCAAAATAAGGGTTCTTCCAGTCATACCACAGAGGCTTCAGTTGGGTGTAGAATGATACTCATTTAATGGGGGTTATAAACAATAAACTAAGGAGATGGGGGGAAGGGAGTTATCACCACAGGATCAAACTGGGTTTTCCTAGCAGGGCATTGTGAGGCATGGTGGTCACGGTCATCCTCAGGTAGATTCTGTTTTTTCATCCATCTTCCTCTTGGGAAATCCCGATTGCCCCTTAGCTGCAGCCGGAAAGCCAGTCAGCACCTAGAGGGCACAGACAATTTGCAGGTTAACGTCAATTTATATTAATGAGTGAAATTTTCTACCCCTGAACATGTTTTGTGGAAACTCCGAAACAACGACACAAGCCAAGCTGTGTCACCCCTGACGCCTTCTTAAAAGATAATAATAGATAACACATACTGCTGCAGATGAAGTCAAGTCAAGAGCTTATCAAACCATAACAGGTCCAAAAGTAATTTCCAAATTTTTTGTCATACTGTACCTCTAATAAAAGTATTCTATATGAATGTATTATCCTCACTAAAATACTCACTACTTAAATTCATTGACATTTTTGTGTATGAAATGGAATAAGATGTCGTAAAGCTTGCGCCATGGCCTATTTCCAAAGATTTCACAATTGTTTCTAACCCCTTGAGACATTATTTTCATCCGTTTAGCAAAAATAATTCAAGAAAAACTGATATTGTACAAAGCCAAGTGAATCAGTTAAGGCTTTAACACCCCCCCATAAAGAAAACTGCTGCATGACATCATCTGACAAACTGTTTTACAGTCCAGTACAATGCCTGCGCGCTATGTTTGCAAGAAGATTGGAGGCCCAGAAAACAAATTTCTCTACCAATTTATGTAAAGGAAACCCAAATTATTAATTATAATTATAATAATTATAATAATTATAGAGTTGACACGACAGGACGACAGCTTTATATTTCGGTAAGGATGGTAAGGACGGTAAGGATGTTTAGGACGGTAAGGACGGTAAGGATGGCAAGAATAAGAATGGTAAGGACGGTTAGGACGGGTAGGATGGTTAGGACGTTAAGGACGGCAAGGACGGCAAGGACGGTTAGGACGGTAAGCAGGGTTAGGACGGTTAGGACGGTAAGCAGGGTTAGGACGGTTAGGACGGTAAGGAGGGTTAGGACGGTAAGGAGGGTTAGGACGGTAAGCAGGGTTAGGACGGTTAGGACGGTAAGCAGGGTTAGGACGGTTAGGACGGTAAGGAGGGTTAGGACGGTAAGGAGGGTTAGGACGGTTAGGATAGTAGGACGGTTAGGACGGTAAGGAGGGTTAGGACGGTTACGATAGTACGGACGGTTATGATAGTAAGGACGTTAGGATGGTAAGGACAGTAAGGATGGCGTTTTGAGCCTCCATTTAACATGCCTTTTTAGGAATAACACTTCTTTCTGTATCTCATCATATGTATCTACTCTCCATGTTATCAGACCAAGACAGTTTGTTATCGATATCCAGCTCAATCGGAAATGATCTTTCGCGAGCTTCACCAACTAAGCCGGTCCTATTACATTTACATTATCACCCATGACTACAACCTTGGACTTGTTCACATTCAGTTATCCCCTGTCTCCTTCTTAAAAATATCTTGCAATATTTCATGATGCTCTCTGGCAGGTAACGCTAGACCTACGGCAGCACTCCACATAAACTTTAACTAGTTTAAGAATCCGGCAAACAAGCATGCTCAAAGGTGAAGAAGCTCTTGGCTGAACTTCAGTAACGGCAGTTTGCATACAAACGCTTCATTGCATTCTTAAGAAAAAACATTGTAAGTGTAACCATCACTGTAATAGTTTAAAGGTTTACATGGACATGACATGAATGCTCTGAAATTCAATCGACTTTATCTCCCAGAAAAAAGAGAGACCGATAGCATCCCGGATCATAGGTGTTAACAAGAAAATCCCCAGTGCGGTATCTCCGCCACTAGCACCACCTTTAATCCCCCCACACGGCGTCTGCGTTGGCCTTCCCCCCACAAATCAGTGCCATTGCCTCTTGCCACCCAGTCGAACGGGTGCAATCTCACTCTGGCTTTAGGAGACGAAACCGTTTAGGTGTGATAAAAAGGCTTTACCACTACCTTGGTTGCCAAAACCCCACGATATCTGCGCTTCACCCCCCTCCAGCCAGGCCACACAATGGATGGGGATAACATATAAGTAGAGAGAGGGCACGCCATGTGTGAGCATGTTCAGAACCAGCCATCTGAGAGGTTTTGTGATTCACAGGAGAAAATAAACAGCGAACAAGTCGTCCGGAAAGACCTCCATCAGTACAGTCCTTTGACTGACTCCAAGCTGAGGCATCTCGCACCCACTAACGTTCATAGGAGGTGGCAAAACGTAGATGCACACATTGAATTCCTGGCCAATGAGTTATTGTGCATGTAGTCAAGCTGAAAATATATCCTAAAGGCTTAATGTGCATTACACCCAGAGAGCGTTTTCTCAAAAGATTAAGTAGTAATAAAATAAGGTTGACGTATTTGGTTTTGGGCTGCTAGTGGCGGTGGATCCAATTCTAGAGGCTTTTTAAAGGTTTTTTTTACCAAAGGTAGATGATCCGCAGTGAATAAAATCCAACGTTGATTGCTTTCATTGAAGGTTGTCCTTTATTATTGAAGCCCTTCATGCCCTGGACACACGACAGGACCTTCAAAGTGGTCAGATCTCTGTACTGTTCACACTGCACAACTTTCTGCCTTGTGATGGGGGATCGTGCCGTCTTGTGGTTTTCACTCTACATGACTGGACGGTGACAGGGCGTGGCACGTCAGCAGATCTTTGACCAGGAGGAATCCCAGCCCAGGCCGTGGGGTCACAGCTACGCTTTGTCACCAAAACACACGTTAGACGTGAATGACACCGTACCACGCGCGGGACAGGATTATTTGTTTTTTATGATGTTCTTCATCACTGTAAAAAAAAAATGAATAAAGGAGAATTTAAATAGGAAATACATTAAAAACCTAGAGAAGAAAAGTAAAACAGGTATGTTGTGTGTTTCTGGCTCTGCTCTCTGCACTCCATCTCCCCGTCTGCTCTCATCAGCTGGAACTCGTTGCATTAGTCCCAACTCGATCCCGACACGACCATATATTTAACATGATCTCCAAAAACCCGTTGGCGAGCGGAACATCAGCCCAGCATCACGTAGTCTGAGCTGAGCATGAGCCGTCTTCTGAATTCTGTTTATTAATTATCCATATTAACAGTGGAACAAAACAGAACAGGACAGAACATAAAACCAGTGCCATAATAAGAAATATTCCATCTCACATCTAACACATACAGTACATACACAGCACCCCTCCCTCCCACACAGAGATGGGTCCTCCACATCACACCCTCCCCAAAAAGTAATGATACAGAGATAGAAAAAAAGAAAAACGGAAAATAAAACAGTTAGTAAGTTAAATAGATTCCATGAAAGTCATCCATGGGTCCCAAGCCTTATGGAACCTCACGGGGCAGAGGTTATTTTCTCCAAACAAGCAGATTAATTTAACTCATTAATCCACTGAGTAATAATGGGGGGATCCTGGTGAATCCGCTCAGATGTGACGCGAGATTTGGCAGCTGCAACAGCGAGGCCAACAAAACGCTCCATGCTTTGGGAGAAGATTCAGATCGGATCTTCTACAATCTCCGTCCCACAGCATCCAACTAGTACGAGCATCCCGGTCTCTGGTTTGCAGCGGGGACGGGGAGGCGACGAACAGCTTTCAAAACACTTCAGTGTCTCAGGCGTAAGACGCGTTCTGTGTCATTTGTAATCACAGAGCTTATACCGGCCATTAATGACAACTCTCTGTCACTGCTCATTCATCTCGCTCCAGGGTTCATCTGGGATCTGGATCTCGAGATCCTTCCCGTTTCTCATGTAGTGCCACTGTGTTTGCTTTGGAATATTCAGGTAGTAAATCATAGCTTTGTGATGTATGTTTGCTCAGATTGTCTTTGAGCGATAAAGATGCCGACGGGGACTCCTCGTCTCGTACACTCCCTCCTTGGACTGTATGACATGTCCTACCTGTAAACATCTGAAGAAGTGTGGCTGGAATTTGATAACCATCTCTCAATTCCCCAATGACATCAATGTGTCCCCTCGGTACAGATCATCCGTCTCTTTTTATGCCCTTCTGCGACCGCACCCAACAGGAATGCTCTCTTAAGGTGGCAGAGTGCTATTGAGCGTGATGGGTGTCTTGGGGAAGAGGGAGATTGGTTGTCTCACATATTTATGAACATCCTCCCAAGTCTTCACTCACAACTCTGGAAATTTCCACCAGAGCTTCAGTGAACATATAACACACGCTGTTGTTTTCAAGCCTAACGTTTTACATCTCTTGTTCTGGTAAGAGCTGGTATCTGGTTTTATTATAATGATTACATATCTCTGTATACTTGTAAAGATGTGTATAAAGCTTCCAATTTTTTTCTTTTGTTTTTCATGTTGTCAGCAGTTGGTTATCTTACGCAGAAATTGCTCTGGAAGACATCACAAAGTGAGTGTGAAGATTTGGAAACAGTTGTTGGCGACAGAGGCGAAGGGAATATGCAGATGAGATTTCACGTATGGTTCAGGGTCTTCGTAGCTGCAATGGGACTTTAATCAGCATCCAAAGTCACCCAAAAACCAGGTTCAATTCCCAATAAATGCATACAAATATCTAATGCAACAACAATATATTCACAAAAAAGGGAATCCTTACTCATTACTTTTCAGTACAGTGATGGAGCAACATGAAAAATCGAATGTCGATTTTGTATTTGGGGTTTTGCAGGTGTATGCATTGCATTTCATCTTGTTCCAGGGGAGGATTGCAGCCGGAAATGTTTTCCTTACATTTACCCTGTTGCGCAGCGGACTATAAGTAACAATCCAGGCCATAGTGCTCAGACTGTAGGAAACCTGTGGCGTTTGTGCTTCATTAATAAATTGCAAAACAGGCTTGCTTCCATTTTGGCAGCTGTTCATATTGGAATGGAAGCAAAAAAATAAACCTGTACAGCGCAATTGGAGTTTTTAATTCCAGTAATCTGGTCAGGTGAAGCAATTGGCTGAGAGAGTTTCTCTCTGCTGGCAGTACAGTTGTATGGCCATCTTGAAGTGACCACACAACACACAAACACACAAACCAGACTGAAAATGTTGGAGGATCACAGCATTTGAAGAAAAGCCCTGCCATCCGTTATTCTCTTTCACTTCCGATGCTAAAAGTCCATGTGCTATTACAGCTGTCAAGCCGCTCTGCTCAGCTCGTCCACATCTGTGGACAACAAATAGCTTGGCGGGCCAGAAAGAAGCCTTTGTTTCTGACAGGAACCAGGGTGTCTGCTCCTTCCAGTCACAGAGTGGACAGAATCTGCTCTTTCCAGGGATATTTCTCCATAAATAAATCATCGTTCTGGTTGGAAAACAGGTCTTTCTGTACAGTATGTACCAGTGTGACGTGACACCGGTGGAGAAGGTGACCTCAGCACTCTGATACTGATGCATCTGTCTTTGATAGTTGCCAGACAATTTGTTGGAAACATCTGCCGCACTCCATACAAACTGCTCAAAACTGTTTCGCTTGTAAACCTTTATTACGTGTTTTGTTGAAGAGCCAACACTTTAGTTGAGCTCAGCCTTTAGGGTTTTTTTGGTCCTGCAAAACAGGGTTTACACAACAATTAGTTCCGGCTGCATAATTTGATTTGACAAGAGGCATTTCATGAGTGCTGATAACAGCAATCTGATGTTTTACTATATGTACCATTCAACTTTACTAGCTCTCCAGCCTGCGGTCAGGAAGTTGTACGCCTTGATTGGCAATATTTTTCTCGCAAGTGGAATTGTGAAGGAATTGTCTCTGTTGGCAGAGCTGAATAAAGTCAGAATTTGTCGTCTCAAATTACCACAACTTGATCAAGAGCATTTTTTGTAATAGAACTGCTTGACGGCAATATCCTACTCAAGGTCGTCCTGTTAGACAGTATATCAACACAGCTGTGATCATCTTCAGCACAAGCTCTCTGGCTCTTGACATCCTTGTTGATATACAGTGCAAGGACTCCCTCAAATGCCATGTAGACATGTTCACACCCCAAGTATTCTATTGTATGAGCAGCCCCCCCGGCTTCTTTCGTTCACAAATAAACCCAATACTATTAGTGGATTTGTAGTTTAAAATAACGATTACAATTGTGTGACTGTGTCTGTCAAATAAGCCTTGATTCCAGGCGTCATCTAGTTACACGTAACAAACCAGGTATGTGTCATGAAGACTAACCCTACGTATTTACACGAGAAACACAAAGTTCTAAATAATAAATAGAACTCAACTCAACTCAGCTCAGTTTGACCTTTGTATCGTAAAGAAATTGAATAATCTCTCAACCTCACTGGATGAAGTATGACTTAAGTATTTAAAAGAAAAGAAACCACCTCCCAACCCCAACACAGAGAGATGCTAGAACAACACAAATATTACTTCAAGTTCAATATAACCAGACAAAAATATCAATGGTGGGTCCACACAATTATACGGTTATTGACCATAAGCAGGCAACGAAAAAAAAAAAGGTCAAACAAAAGACCAACAAAAGACCCGGCGCCGACCTGAAGGTCCCTGGTGGGCGTGGTGGCTCTGAGGAGGAGGCCGCTTGGCTCTTACGAGCGGTGTAAAGTGAGGGAACTCGCTGTCCCTCGGGACTGGTCACGTGGTGTGGAAACGTGTCTCCTTCGTTGCTCGAGGTGCAACAGCACTTTCTCCCTGTTTGTAAACCCCACACACTAAGTATACACAAGCCTTGAAGTGATCATACGTAACACCTTTTAACACCGGATAATAACCAGTTTACAGCCATGATGCTATAGAATCTGCTTCACGCCGATCCACAGATATCGGCACGGTAACTCTATTATTATTAGATGATGGACCGGCTGCAATCACTGGCGATTGTAGGGGGAGGCCTGGGGTCGCCACGGCCACCACTAACATCTCATTGGCCACCGCCGATCTGACAGGTGGGACAAACGCTGGCCGCGGCCCCCCACGCGTCTTGCACGCACACGCTCCACTCACTCCCCGGTTCTCTGGAGTTCTAACCCTCATTATAGGTGTAAAAATGAATGTTGTTTGCTCACCGTTAATGTTGGCGTGACATGCCAGATATGGTATAAACCCCCAGCCCTGGCCACCCCTATAAAACATTTCTGGCGGCGTCGCCGGTTGCAATATTTCCAAGGTCAAAGACGAAACCCCAAAATGCTGTTGTCATGTTATTTGAAGCCATCTCTGACATTCTCAGATGATCATATTTGGAAAGGTCTCCCAATACTATGTACATATCTCAAGGACGGACGAGTAAGGTAGAAATGTCCCGAAACGAAGCCTTCTAATCACTCAGGGGAGCGATGCCTTGCTTTGTCTACACTGAGATCCTCTGCTTTGGCTGAACATGCCGGATGATGCGTCTAGTAGCCTCCGCGAATAGGAAGCAGAGGAGTCACTGCCGAGCTGGAGCTCTGTGCAGGCTTAAGGCCTTAAGTAGAGAGCCTCATCAAACTTTGAATGGTTATCAAATGTTTCCTGGATTAACAGTAAAGGAAATAAACCTCAACACACATGTTTAGATTCCTAATCAGAATTTTGTTCCATTTTAAGCCGTTTGGTTTTTCTATGAGAGCAGGCAAAACAATTGATTTTGTCCGTGGTTAATCCAATAAACATCTGCATCATACCCCACAGGTCTAGTCATGGTTAAACATCCCAAAGATGAGGCATGTTGGAGGTAGAACGGGTCGCCTGGTAATTGGAGGATTGCTGGTTCGATCCCCAGCTCCTCCTGTAGAGATGTCCTTGAGCAAGACTCATAACCCCTAACTGCTCCTGAGCCTCACACGGCTTCCTCCGTGTTCTTCCTCCTTCCTCCTTCATTCTGCAGTGTGGCTGGATGCGAGGCATAACTGCAAAGCGCCTTAGTGTCCCCTGGACTAGGCAGAGCGTGTAGCAGTTCATCCACCAACCATATTCTTGGTAATTATCAATAATTATTAGCAATAACCATTGCTTGGCATTTGCTTTTTATCTTTCCCACTTTTTTTCAGTCTAAAGGTTAATTTAGCTCAACATTATTTCTCGCAGGTAACAACAGGTAACAACTAGAGAAAAACAATCAGACTAACAAGTTCATGAGTGATCTAATTAAACTGAGGAAAGTCTCTCGTGAATTAAATGTTATTAACAGCAGGCAGAGAGGTGAGGCAAAAGACTCAGTAGTGTCACTGGACCAGAAATGGCACACACAACGACTCCATGTTTGAAAAAGCCAACAACAGGGCGTCGTCTTAGGATGCAACATATTTTAGTTAGAGCAGAGTTTAACCAAGAGATGTCGGTGTTGATACAATTTTACTTTTGGCCAGTGGACAATTCTGTATCCCTACAAGCACAACTACAAGTAAATGCCAGATGATTATCATAAGCAGTCTGATCAGAGCAGCTGCACTGACTGGCCTTGGAAAGCTGT
Source organism: Zeus faber (assembly GCF_960531495.2). Taxonomy (NCBI): domain Eukaryota; kingdom Metazoa; phylum Chordata; class Actinopteri; order Zeiformes; family Zeidae; genus Zeus; species Zeus faber. The sequence goes on along the minus strand of NC_137200.1, from coordinate 30,328,444 downwards.
TAGTTGGACTCTTTTTGGAGTTACCGAGTCGCGGACAAGTTCGACTCTTTTGCCGGAGTGACTCACGACTCCCGAGTCATTTAGAAGATTCATTATCTACGAACAAATCGTTTGTGAGTCTATTGATTATTTTCCACTGATGAATGGTGGGGATGGTAGCTCAGGCGGTAGAGCTGGTGGTCTAGTGATCTAAAGGTTGCTGGTTGGATCCCAGGCTCCTCCTGCTAGCATGCTGTAGTGTCCTTGAGCAAGACACTTAACCCCTAATTGCTCCTGATGGTTGCGTCCGTCGGTGTTTGAACAATTGTAAGTCGCTTTGGATAAAAGCGTCTGCTAAAATGACTAAATGAAATGAATGCCTATCCAAACCAATTATAACAAAACTGACAAAATGGCAACGTCATAGCAAAATGGCAGGCCATGGCAGAGCAGGGTCAGCTGATTTCCACGCTAGATTGTCTCTTTTTACACCCAAAAAGATGGATTTCTGGTATTGATTTTACAGCACTTGGGGTTAACTGTCCTCTCAAAAATTATTATTTCGGCACATACTAGTTACTGTGCCTCAGCGGTGTTAACTAGTACAAAAAGCAATAGCTGAACGCTGACCAACAGTAATAAGTGCAACGTCAGGAGGAAATAAATGTAAAAATGTAAAAATATGCAAGGTTCATAAAGCAACCAAAGTGGGACCATATCTAGTCATGACCAAATATTGAGGGCGATGATGGACAAAACATTCTGCACTCCATGACTCAGGTGGAGGGCAGAGGGCCAAGCTGCCTGTGACAGTGACGCTGAACAAACTCAATTATTAATTAGCCCTTTTAAACTTTAATTTGTTGCCTTTTTTTCAAGTCAGGAAACTTTCTGGTCGGGCTGATAACTTTTTAGAGTCACCTTACTTCATGCCAAGCAACTTTCTGACCCAAATACCTCGTGTTCGGGGCAGGTATAACAACGGTTATAAAAGGAAAATTGCGGCAAGCATTTTTTTAAATTATTTTTGTCATGATAAAATGAGAGATTTATGAATGTAAATGATACAATTGAATTAAAGATGATCACAATATTATAAAAATGATGAGCATGAAATAAAACTTTATCATAATCAGTGAAAAGATATAGACATTATAAATCCTCTACCATCCATAATTCATGCAAGTCCTTATTTAGCATAACTTATTTCGAATATTTTACTCAAATGTGAATTTGCTGCAGATCATTGTGAATGTCATGTGTGAAGCGAAGAACATTGTGTACATTACATTCACGAACGGCCATTTCCCGACGCGCGCTTGTTTTTCAAGCATTTCTGTTTCATGGTTACGTACAAGCTGGCGCCGAGAGGACGGAGCAGATGGGGACGTTTGATGAGAGAAAACAAAAATAATTTCACAGAAACGCTGTGAGAGGCGGCGGTAAAGGAACACCTTTGATTTTCCTCAGGAGGGGTTCGGCGAAGACAACATGAGTGTCACCGAAGGTTTGAATCATTACTCTGCAAATACTACTGGAAAGCCCCGTCCAAGCGCTCCCACGCTGTGGCTCTGAGCAGCTAAAATATACAAACAATCTCTGACATACAAAGTCTGAAAGCAGCATTCAACCAAATCCAAACAGGTTTAGATTGATGTCAACAAACCGCAACCTCTGTCCCTCCCCTTCCCAAGAATAAGTTGAGGCCTTCTGGGAAAAGACGTTGGCTCGTAGGGAGCGAGTCTTTGGAAGAACTCAGGAGTCGGGAGTCTCAGGAACAAAGAGTTGCTGGTGGGCGACCCGGTACACAGGCGTTCGCTGAAACCCAAATTCACTGGGACTCAAATGCCCCCGAGTCGCCAGTCACGCATCATCCCAAGCCGACGCGGTGACTCCTGAACACCCGGTGTCCAGACGGTTCGGAAGCTTCTGGGGCGAGCAGGGCCGCCTGGAACGACTGGCCGAACACCTTCACGGGCGAAAGCAACGTAACAACCTGCGGCTCCTCGCACCCTGCTGTCAACGGCTGAAAAACATCGCTGTCGTGACTGTGTTGGCCTCGTTAATGCTACAAAAACGCTTTTTGGAGATTATTTTATGTCCGGCTCTCTTCGCTCATTGGCTCATGCATGGCCTCCGCACGGCTCTGACGTTATGTTCCATTGCAACTCGGGAACCTGTCATTCCGTCAGTAGCACTGAGTTGGAAGACGTCACTTCCCTCTTCAGGAAGACATGGACACCCGCACCACATGTGTTTGTGTGCCGCACTGGTAAATGCTACAAGTATTTGCATCGAAGCTAATAGTACAGCATCGCTGTCAACCCTCCTCTTTTTCCCCTTTTTTCCCCGAGGTTCTCACATATTTCACCCTTCTTCCCCGTTCTCCTCCCTGCTGTTTATTTTACCGTAAAAAACATGTTTTTTTAAACCTTTCTAAAAGGATAGGAGGTTGGCGGCGCCACCCATCTCCATGATCGCCACTCTGCTGAAAACTAATAATAACAGTGTGTTTTTATTGTGGATGGATTTATTGTAATTGAATGAAGCTAAAGAAAACACTGTGTGTAACCATGCGTAACGGGGACACTGTGGGCGTGCGTAACGGCACACCGTGCGTAACGTGTGTAATGGGGACGCTCCCTCCGTCGCCGCCAACGCTGTGCCGCCAGGATGGAAAACTTCCCTCTTTTTCAAATGCCAGCGTTGAGAGGTGTGAACTAAAGAGTAGTTCAAATCAAAGTTCAACCTCATTTCAAATTAAATAAAAGCAGTTTGCTGTGAAGAAAACATTCAGCCAACAGGCAGATTTAGCAGTGAATTGGGGTGATTTTTTTTTTGATTTTTCAGGGCAATTGACAGAAGAGACTTCTGATTCTTTCCATCAGCAGAGATATCGCTTAATGCGGAGAATACAGCCTGAATTAGAACATTCAGAGACGGAAAGACATTTGGGACAATAATCCCACTACAACACTATAGAAATCTTCCAAAACACTGGAAAATGGCTTCAGTATGTGTGTGGACAGTGAAGTGAGTGCAGGAAAAGGAAGGCGGTGTTTCTTGTCTCGGTGGCCACTGATGTATCGGCCTTTAATGCCTGACCTTCATGGAAAGCAGGAGGGTAGAGGAGGGTACATCCAATACATACTGAATACATTTCAACAGCGGCGTGACGTCTCACCGGACATGAAGGGCACAAAATCATCCAGAGGAGCTGGTCTTGTGCCCTGGCACCCTGCGTTTAAATATGCCACTAAAATATTATACGGAGGGAAAACCTTCTTCTTTAACTTTGCTTTTAAGTGCCTGCACGGGCTGGTCATGAGATTCTCATTTGAGAGATTAGGATTCTTAAAAGACGCTTGTTTGTTTTTGGGTCAGGGCCGAGGGCGGTGGTTTAGTTGGACACATTTTCATTGATGCGAGGGATCAATAATAATGAACGGTCTCAAAAGCTGCGTTGGCTGTGAACGCACGTCGCCACGGTAATCCACGAGGCACAAAACTGTCCAAACGCTTTCTCATAATATCACTTCAGCAAAGTATCCAGAGTACTATAAAAGCTGTTATATGCATCGCTGTCTCATGATAGCTGATAAGGTAACTTCAATTTCTCTATTTGGATACGACGGCTAAAACAAGACCTTTTTTTTTCTTTTATTGCTTTCAAGTGAGCTACTTAAAGTTGGGGCTGTCAGACATGACACACTGGAAGTGACTGCAGCTTCCCTTGAATTTGAAGTGGCCCCAAAATAAAATACAGAATACAAATATTTTTGGAGCTGAGGTGCAGAAGAAGATGCCGTCATTCAGTTCTGCTTTGAACCCCAAATCCACCTCAGGTACTTGAAATCTCTTTCTTTTCGGCAAAGCCATGAGTAATTAAATAAAGCACATTCTCTTGTGGCAAAATTGTAAAATAAAAATATCAGTAAAATAAAAAAAGTAATACATTATAATATAATAAAATAAAATATAATGTCACAAAATAGATGTACTGCAGAATGCATATCTCTTCCTACTGATTGAAGTACATTCAATGAATACAATTTTCAAATATGGTTGGTCGATAGTGATTTAATACTGATTTAATGTATGTAAAATATATTGTTGCCCTGGCTCGTTTTTAATTAAATTCTGCATGTCGGCTTCCGTTATATTTATTTTATATAAAAATCATTTCCCAGAGTGCGATAAAACATTTCAATGGATTTCCTCTCGGGCTCCGAGATACGGGAAATGTTATTACCACCGTGGTTGTCGGGACGTTTACGTCAAGAAATGCACCGTGCTTATGATTTCAGAATTCAGCCAAGGTTTATGACAATGACGCACACTCATATGAATTATCATATCAGACCCAAACTCCTCTCTCAGCTTTTCAAATAGAACGTTCCCACAAATACTTCAGAACTTATTGTACAACAAATGTTTTCTTATATCTCCTCGTTGTTAATGAAGACATCAATATTGTGTGACCTCGATTTGAGGGCTGGGTTAAATGAAAACGATTCAACGTCATTATTTCAATTTCTGAATTGATTTAGCAAACTGTAATATTGATACTTTGTTTGAACGTTATGCAGCCAAATTTTCATTAAATTAAACAAAATACTACGCTACACTAGGAGTCACAAATTTCATTTTATTTATTCACTTTTATTATGAATACTGGTCATTTTTTTTATTTAAGATTTTATCATTTTTTTAAACACCATTTGTTAAGTAAGAGAGGGCAATTTCAGTTATTTACTTTGTAATTCTTTGAGAAAAAGTTCCATGAAATTATGCAAGTTCAGTACAATAATCTTTATCTTGTTTGCAGAAAAATAAGGAGGAATTGGAATCGAGACAGAATTTGTTCTGTGAAATATTTTGCATTTTAATGCATGAATAGTATGTAAGGGTTTGCTGAATGTATAAAAACATCCATATATCTATAGGGAATGGAATCAGGACCCTTGAAATGGGAACGGAACGGTGACATCCCGCCCAAAGCAGCAGCCACCGCGATGCAAGACAACGTGAGATCACACTGAATCACTGCACGGCCTGACCCTCCTGACGCTCTCTCCCCTGACCCCTTCCCTCCTTTTGTGATGCACTTCAGCCTCGTGCCTGCAGAGAACATCCTGAGGACGAGTTGCTAAGTGACTTGGCCCCTTTTTTAAGAGCGTAGCCAAACCAACACCAACATCAAACCTCTGGTGGGCTGAGAAAGCTGAACCCCGGCAGCACAGGAGGAGGACAGACGGGGGGACAGCCGCCTGCACGGCGCGCTGGCAAAAAGCCTGCGGGCGGCCCCGGGAGGAGGTCGGACAGGGGAGCGCAGTATCGTGAGATCCCCGGCCATTCCCACCCAGAGAGCCGATGGTGTCAGACCCGAGAGGCGGAGCGCCGACACGTCCGACCCCAGAGGAAGCCGCGCGGAGGGAGACGGAGGACGTCAGGGGGCCGCGTGCGCGTGCGTGTACGTGTACGGAAACCGTGAGCCTCGGGGGACGGACGGAGACGGACGAGCGTTGAGGTGGAGGCGGAGGCGGAGGTGTCCGGATGATCCGGGGTTCACCGGGGTGGGTCATTAAGAAAGTCTTTAATCAAACCGTGGTGTTCTTTTGAAAAACTAGTGGGAGCTTTGAACCCCAACCCGCGTGTGGCGCTTCAGTTTGGGACGACTTCAAATGTACAAACGGATTTCACATGTGTGTCATGTACTGGGAAATATGTTCAATTAAAAGGTACCAATATGCACAAACACAACACAATCGAGATTTGAAAAACACAACAACTCAGACGAGCGGCTGAAACCAAACCTTTACAATATTTGCACAATAAACGAGGTTTTCTGTCAATGTCAATGAAATGCTTGAACGGAGCCGAACTGTAAGAGTGACTCAGGTGGGAATCATGCTTTCATACTTCATTCAGGTGGAACAAGAAACAGAGTTTGGACGTACAGTGGTTCCTGGACTTAGGACTGTTTAACATCCTGTCGTATGTCAAACAGTCGTATGTCCAAGCAATTTTTCCCATATTTCTCTATGATTTCCTTCTTAGTTTTTCAATGGGAGTCGTTGCCTTTTTCTTTTCCATCGTCCTTCTTCTTAGGACTCATCATGAAGGATGAAAATAAACTAAATACACAGAAAAAACACAGTAAATATGAGAAAAAAATAATATCTATAAGCCACCAACTACCTGCACACACCATGTAGGTCACCCGCTGACTGACTGCTGACTGGCTGCTGACTGGCTGCTGACTGGCTGCTGACTGACTGACCGCTGACTGACTGCTGATTGACTGGCTGCTGACTGACTGCTGACTGACTGGCTGCTGACTGGCCGCTGACTGACTGCTGACTGACCGCTGACTGACTGACCGCTGACTGACTGCTGACTGACTGGCTGCTGAGTGACTGCTGAGTGACTACTAACTGACTGCTAACTGACTGCTGACTGGTTGCTGACTGACTGCTGACTGACTGGCCTCTGACTGACCGCTGACTGACTGACTGACTGCTGACTGACTGGCTGCTGAGTGACTGCTAACTGACTGCTAACTGACTGCTGACTGGCTGCTGACTGACTGCTGACTGACTGGCCTCTGACTGACCGCTGACTGACTGCTGATTGGCTGCTGACTGGCTTCTGATTGACCACTGACTGACCGCTGACTAATTGACCGCTGACTGACTGCTGACTGACCGCTGACTGACTGCTGACTAACCGCTGACTGACCGCTGACTGATTGCTGACTGACTGGCTGCTGAGTGACTGCTAACTGACTGCTAACTGACTGCTGACTGGCTGCTGACTGACTGCTGACTGGCTGGCCTCTGACTGACCGCTGACTGACTGCTGATTGGCTGCTGACTGGCTTCTGATTGACCACTGACTGACCGCTGACTAATTGACCGCTGACTGACCGCTGACTGACCGCTGACTGACTGCTGACTGACCGCTGACTGACCGCTGACTGACTGGCTGCTGAGTGACTGCTAACTGACTGCTAACTGACTGCTGACTGACTGCTGACTGACCGCTGACTGACTGCTGACTGACCGCTGACTGACCGCTGACTGACTGCTGACTGACTGGCTGCTAACTGACTGCTGAGTGACTGCTAACTGACTGCTGACTGGCTGCTGACTGACTGGCCTCTGACTGACCGCTGACTGACTGCTGACTGGCTGCTGACTGACTGGCTGTCGATTGACTGCCGAATGTACCTACCACTGTACTAGTGTAGTACACGGAGACGCACGGTGACGCGACGCGGGAGACCAGGGTGGAGGTGGAGGTGGAGGTGGAGGCTAAAAGAAGTTGCCTGTTTTCTATGAAGCCTAACCCCCCCCTCCGCGAGCCCGCCTCCGCCTCCGCCTCCGCCTCCGCCTCCGCCTCCTCCCCTCCAGCGCCACCCAAGCCGGGGGGAGTCCACGCTACTTCATTATTCAAGTATCTAAAGAAAGCTGAAGAAGTGAAATGCTTTCAGCCACATATTTGAGAGTTGCATCTGTTGTTTCCTTTCTTTCTTTCTGCATCGGGAATGCGTGTCTGCAAACAGCAGCGAGCGGCTCTTGAAGCTGAAGTGCATCCATTCCCAAAGGAATGCAAAGGATACTGTACCTGGGCTTAACAAACGCCCGCGTCAGGGAACCTTTTTTCTCTGCCGTTGTGTGATCACAAAAAATATTTGCAGTGTTTATAGTGTTAATAACAGTGTTGAAATCATGGTTTGCTCCGTGGTAAACGTGACGTAAACCATCGTAGGGTTCCGTGGTTGCAGCAACTCTCTTGCCGACAGTGTCGTAAAACTGTCGTAAAACAACGTAAAACGAGGTAAAAGTCACTGCCGGTGTGCTAAACATTTCCATGGTAACAGCGAGCTCCACCAATCAGAGATGCCGCTGTCACACCGTAGGATTGTGGGTAGTGCAGTACTTCTCCATAACACGGCGAATAGAAGACGTTTTTCTTCAAACAAGCTTGATATCACAGACTGGTGGTTCTACAGGAGCGTGTAGCACGGTTCCACCGCCTCACCGCTCCCGGTCAGTCTACCTTGGATGGTTACCACATTAAGATGAATCTTCAAAAGCTCCATTCAGAATATGAAGGGGTTTTCACTTCCGGAATCTCACTGCTGAGCGCTTGACAAACATGAATAACTAATAATACGTACAAGCTCATGCAAACGGTAGCTCGTATTGTTTTCTCTTCCTGGTCTTTCGGACAATTATTTAAAATAATTGTGTGTATTTATTATTGAGGAGACCTGCGAGTGTGGGCAACGAAAGACTAACATATAATCTAACAACATTCACGACATTGCTCATTCATGTAAATGCAAATCATAGGAACACTATTCCATGTCGGAATTCAATACCGAAATTTCTGATTCAAGGAAAAGTAAAAAAGCTCATCTTGGCTTCACTGCAGCTCGTGCACCCAACGGGTGTGGATGTGATGGAGGCTCCTCTGGCGTCACGTTCAGGCCCCGAGGGAAATGGTGGAGGAGGCTCCTGACCGGGACCAAACTGTACTGAGCTCAGCTTGGCACAAGTTCGGGGCGATTTTCCGATCAGTAAATCCAGCGATGACTCAAAGTTTTGCGTGAAACGTCACTATTCGATTCTATTTCACAGCCTTTAATATCTAAAGTGAAACAAACAAACGCCAATTTTTTAAACGCAAGCTCTGACTTGCCATCATGCCGCCGAGCCGCTTGATAATCTGCGTCGATACGGCGCCATTCACGGATAACGCGCCTCTTCGGTGGAATCAATATCTTGTGGCCCGCGATATTATATTTGTATAGATCTGAAGTGTGATGTTTCTGTGACAAAATTATATCCTTTATCAGAGAAAAGAAATGACATTGACAAGAGCCAATTTAGAAGCTGGAGCAGGGACATGTTCATTGTGAATCCAGCAGAAACAATCAGATGTGACTACGGCACTTCACACTGGGTGGAATATCAGAGTGGAGGAGGAAGCCTCCACCCAAACCGCTGCTTCTCCCCCTTGAGCTCTACTTGAAAAAAATATATAAAATAGACTCATACCAAGACCGCAGCTTGTGAACCAGGAATAAATTATCCGTTACACACAAAAATCCACAAGCCCGTGCAGCTCGGAATGATCTTCCCTGTATTGGATGCGGGCGACCAATAGTCACGGCACAAACAGGATCGCACTTCCTGTCTGGAAACGGCCTCCTTTTTGCCTTTCAGAGCTGATGCATTCCTAGTATCCAGCAAAAACAGCCATTCTGGGCCCCCAAATATGGTTTGAGTTTCAAACCAGCCGCGCCAGGCTGGCACGGCACAAACTGGGAAAGAAATGCTGAAGAGCAAAGGCCGAGAGGAGTTTTAGATGGAGAGACATAACGGCTTTGAGAGGGAGCTGAAGTTCTCCGCCAATAATTAAAAAAATAAGAGGGAGGAAAAAAACAACAACATCAACAAACCACCTTAATGTGCGGCTTCTCACCCGGCACCACGGCCTCTCACTTTACTTTTGCATGGAGCTACAGTATCTATTGATAAGGCCCAAAAATATTGGAGGATAATTTTGAGAATTATTTGGAATTGCTTGGTTAGTTCAAGAGTAAGAATTTGAGAAATAGAGAAAAATGATTATACTCATTAAAAATTTAGTATAATATTTATTTAGTTTGATAAAGTGTATTTTGTTTGTTGCTATGCTGTTTGTTATCATTATTAATAACAATAATTATTATTATAACAATATTATTCATATTCTTATTATTATTATTATAATAATAATTATTATTATTATAATAATAATTATTATTATTATTAATAATAATAATAATAATAATAATAATTATAATAATAATAATAATATTATTATTATTATTATTATTAGGGTTAGGGTCCAGTCCGCAGGCGTTTTTTATTTTTAATCTCTGTGTTTTTCAGGCTAAAGGTATTGGAAACAAGACAATCACAGTTTGCAGAGTCATGGTTGAGGTCTTGTTAGAACCGGGACATTTTAGACGTCTTGTCGTCCGTGTTTGATCAAAAGCGATCAACATTTGGAGCAAAAATTTGTGGAAAAACTGTCGTAATTTAATTTGTAACGTTTTACAAACTATAATCATTCAAAGAAGACGCCTTCGCACCGCAGGAAGTTCTAAGAACCATTGAAGGAACTGACCCTTTCTTTTGTGTCTGCACTGTGTCATCCAGGAACAATCGCTTTCAGGGGGTTGCGCTGTGCAGACCGCATACTGGTTGCTACGTGAGACGAACAACCAGGAGACGACGGACCGGTCGAGCTGACGCTGCATTCAACAGGGAACCCGGAAAACTGTAATACATATCAAACACAACTAAGCTGGACCCTTTGTATTGCTGTCTGCAGCTATATCTATTATTATTATTTTTATTATTATTATTATTATTATAAATAATAATAATTATTATTATTATAAATAATAATAATAATAATAATAATAATAATTATTATTAATATTAATATTATGCCATTTGTATTATTGTTATTATTATTTTTATTATTATTATTATTATTCCTACTTTTAAAATATATTATTTTAATATCAATATTTTTAATAGATTTAACAATTATGAATATTATTATTATCATAATAATAATTATTATTATTATTATATTGTGCAATAGATATGTGAGAAAAAAAGACATTATCTTCGGTCCCACAATTCAAGTTTTTATAACCACATGGTGATTGATATTTGTTTACCTATGCAGTGTACAACTCGTACCTATTGGCTTTTTTTTTATTACTAACCTACATTGCTGTTTCTGGGTATCTACAATGAAATTAAACATTGATACTTGGCCACTGTTGTGAATTATGTCTGGTGATAACTACACCGGACAATTCTTGGAAGAACTTGCAGTATTGAATCACAGTAGTAAGAGAATAGCAAAGTGTGAATTGATATTTATAATTTATACCCTATTTTTATACCATAACAATAATTCATCACATATTGTATATTTTCTATATTTTTATATATATGTGACTATTTCTGTTTTTTATTTATTTATTATATCTTATATATTTGACAGTTTTTATTTGTATTTGTACTGACTTGACTTGACTTTTCATTCTTTTTTGTTATTATTATTATGTTTGTTTCTATTTTTTCTGACTGTTAAGCTTTTTTTTTTATTATTCTTTGCAATGTCTGAAGTGAAATGTGCCAAACCTCACCATGACAAATTCCTAGTATATGTAAATTGACCTGGCGGAATAAACTCATTCTGATTCTGAAGTAGAAGCGTCAAATTGTGATTTTCCTTCGTCCCTGTCTCTATAACGTTGTAGCTGGGATGCACCTATAAATACACTGACCCAAGGAGCCATTACTGATGAACTTGCCCTCTTCACTCCGGCATGAAAAAACCTCCATCTACCGAAGAGTGGCTGAGGGCAAATAAACCCCATAAAACAAAAATGCTTAAACCTTCTCCCTGAGGAGGAGCATCTCCCTCTGCACTCATATGTGCGTGACAGTTTTAAGCCAGCCTTTACTCGTCAACAAAACATGCAGCTATGTGTGCTTGGTGGTGCATCAGTGAAGCCCTCACCTACATGTGGCCTTGAAAGCCATGCTTTTTGATGCGATGACAACTTGGTGGCTCATTTCACCAGGACCCAGCCAGCGCAGGCTGTGGATGGATGAATTTGGATTCTGAGACTGTTGTTTTTGTCAGGACAGGTTATTCTCCACCACCTCCTTCTTAAGATAACTTTTGTATCGTCCTATTTTTTGTGGCACGTGGAGACCAGATCAGATCCCCAGTGTATCCGTTGCCAGATAAAGCTCAGAGTCAGGACAGGCACAGGTGGCTGTGACAGAGAAATTAGGTTTTACCCCAAATATATCATCAAATCACTCACTAAACGACAATTTGCATTGAATCACATATAACTGTTGTTCGACTGTTGCAAAGATGCTGGAATTGTATTTCTTCATGGCAGATAGATAGGTAGATACAAAGACAGACAGACAGACAGAGAGACAGACAGACAGACAGACAGACAGACAGATAGATAGATTTGTCTCAAGTAGCTCTACATTTGAGCCAAGCACATTCCACGTTGATGTGATCACGTGGCGACTTGTTCAGATGTGACACCACAGATGTTGATGTGATCAACTCCACATGGAGGGATGTGGCCAACGAGGCCGTTTGGAAAACGCCACGTGAAAGTAAACTGGACGTACTAAAGCCAAAATTGCTCAATATGTCTAGTGGATGCATAAGGTATTTTTGGTGCACGGTCATGTGACCCAGCGGACACAAAATGGGAGGTTGGATCAACGCTAAGATATTAAGACGATTATTACAATGGTTTCCGTGACGACACCCGAAACTGTAGAACTGTGTGAAATACTGTCAGGTTTTTTACATCTGGAAGTGGCAGCCGAGGAGACTCCCCAGATACCCTTGACTTTCCCTGCTTCATGTAAGTATGTGTCGTACACAACAGCAAGCTCAGTTTAGGACATTAACCTTGCCTTTATCACTCCACATAGATTGTTTTTTTTTTTTGGTATAGTGCAGTGCAGTTCACCAGCTGCAATTTTTTATATTGATTTTCCCGAATTTATTTTCCTTTATCTCTTTTATTTTTTGAATCATCTGGCAAACCAATGAACTCCGGGCTGTTAACCAACTGGCAGTTTTTTTTCGATAACATTCACTCGACATTATTCTTGTGCCGATGTGTTCCTTGGAGACGAAGGGGAAAACGTAACAACTTATAAACCGGTTTTGAAAGTTGAAATGTTGTTGCAGTGGGTGCAACGTCAATTAATCGCATTTGAGGACGGCTACCATTCGGAGATGAATATGTAACCCACTTGTGATGTTCGCTCCTGTGAAGATAAGGCGATCACAGCAGTTTCTGGAGGCCATAAAGAACCGTAACACATTTAAAATCCTCAAAAATCCAACAGTAGCTTATTGCTTTTTGGGGTGGACATAGCGAGTTATATTGACGAGAAATGCACCTTTCTGAGGAAATTAAAGAATACCATTTCTCATCTCTGACCCGTTAGAACAGAGGTCCTGTTGTTTGCCGTCAACTGAGCGCCGCCTCACCAGCGCTGAATATTAATGCAGACTTCCTTGGATCATCAGAGTGTGTGCGTTTAATTACAATTCACAATCCTATCTGCCTTCCCACATCTTCACAGGGCATGGGCTATCTGCAACCGTGTGTGTGTGTGTGTGTGTGTGTGTGTGTGTGTGTGTGGCTCCAATGTGATGGAAAGGCCTACCCACCACCACCAGAACATGTGTGTATTATGGGGTGGCAATAAAAGAATTAGGCCTATCAATAAATGGGAGAAATCGATGGGGGGCGAGGGTGTAAATGATGGCCCGCAATTGGGCCCAATTTGGCTGGTGTGAGGTTGTGTGAACAGCGGCACGATCCTCATCCAATAACATGGACACGACGAGGAATAGAGGCAGGAGCTGGACAGGCACCGGCAAGGTGAGACATCTCCACCATCCTGCAGAAAACCCCCCCAAAAAGCAGCGCGCAGAGCAGCACACCGACATGAAGCTCTGTCGATGTACGTCTCGCTTCCCGGCTGAGGCAGTGCGTCAGAATCAATCCACCAACGCGCGGCAGAGCCCGAGACTCTCAGTTGCGCACACGGAAAAAAATAAACATACAAATAATAACAATCGTAATGAGGAATAATAATGACAAGGCATCCAGGGATGCTGTGCGGGGCGGGGGGGGGGGGGTGCTGGATTCTTACCCAGAAGATCTGATGCGAACACCAGGGCTGTCGGCGGCTCCATTCAGGGAAACTCGTCTTATTTGTCTTTTCTCTCCGGGTGAGGATGCTTCTTCGCAGGGCCAGTTTATTTCTCTGTCACCACCATCATCACCATCATCACCATCATCATCACCATCATCATCCTGATTGGGGTTTCTGGTGGAAGCGGCGCGTCACCCGCGTTGGCACATCGACGCACCTTCCTCGGTGTCCGTCTGTCTCCCGGTTTTCCCCAAATAAAAAGAATACCTCATAATGCCCCCTCCTCCCTCTCCTCCGCGCTCTCTCGCTCTCTCTCTCTCTTCCTCCCTGACAACACCCTTCTCTTTTTGCTTATCGAGAGATGGGTGACCCGCACCGTTTTTTAAAAAAAAGACACCCAATAAAGACCCCCACCCCCACCCCGGCCATCCCCCCAAAAAACACCCCACTTGAACGCGCGAGACGCAACGTGGCCCCAGAGCTCAGCGCAATGATCTGTCCTCCTTCCTCCATCCGTCCGCGGCGACGGTAATCCACGACGCGCGCATTTCACCGCACCGTGACAGCCTTTACCGCCAGCTTTATTGGAGGGGAGGTTTGGTCTAGTGGAGGTTGCTTCTGATAGTAGCAAAAGATAAAAAAAATTAAAATAAAAACTCCGCGCGCCTCAGACCTCCTCCGGTGCGCCTCTCCGTGCGCCTCTCCGTGCGCCTCTGCACAAGTTCTCGTCACAGCCTCTGGGAAGGAGCAGTGAGCATCTTGACTCTCACCCCGGCCTCGTTTGCGGACTGGCGTCACACACTGTTGTTGTTGTTGTTGTTGTTGTTGTTGTTGTTGAAATGATGTTATTTCCAAGCCCCGGCAGGTCCGACGAGCGATGCCTGCACAGCTGAAGATCCCACAGCTCCACTGCCACCGCCGCGCTCTCCCTCCTCTCTCCCTCTCTCCCCCTCTCTCCCTCTCTCCCTCCTCTCTCCCTCTCTCCCCCTCTCTCCCTCTCTCCCTCCTCTCTCCCTCTCTCCCTCCTCTCTCCCCCCTCTCTCCCTCCTCTCTCCCTCTCTCCCCCCTCTCTCCCTCCTCTCTCCCTCTCTCCCTCCTCTCTCCCTCTCTCCCTCCTCTCTCCCTCTCTCCCCCTCTCTCCCTCTCTCCCTCCTCTCTCCCTCTCTCCCCCTCTCTCCCTCTCTCCCTCCTCTCTCCCTCTCTCCCTCCTCTCTCCCCCCTCTCTCCCTCCTCTCTCCCTCTCTCCCCCCTCTCTCCCTCCTCTCTCCCTCTCTCCCTCCTCTCTCCCCCCTCTCTCCCTCTCTCCCTCCTCTCTCCCTCCTCTCTCCCCCCTCTCTCCCTCCTCTCTCCCTCCTCTCTCCCTCTCTCCCCCCTCTCTCCCTCCTCTCTCCCTCTCTCCCCCCTCTCTCCCTCCTCTCTCCCTCTCTCCCTCCTCTCTCCCTCTCTCCCCCCTCTCTCCCCCCTCTCTCCCTCTCTCCCCCCTCTCTCCCTCCTCTCTCCCTCTCTCCCTCCTCTCTCCCTCTCTCCCCCCTCTCTCCCTCTCTCCCCCCTCCCTCTCTCTCTCTCTCTCTAGCTGCATAAAAGCCTTTCAGCCAATTCTTTAGGTGTTATGACATTAAACGCACTGGACAAACCATATGAACATCATTATTATTATTATTATTATTATTATTATAATTATTATTATTATAAATAGACATTAGAAAAAACAAAATAATATTATAATAATTATAATAACAATATACATAAAATGACCCATTCGTTACGTTGGGGGAGACGCGCGTGCTCGCTCGGGTTCGTGGTTCACGTTTGGTAGAAGCGACTGCATCACAGTGACGTCACCAGTGGTCGGCTTAGTCCTGTGGAGGCTGACTGGATGATGACGACTACAGGGGTCTATTTTTTTTATTCTTTTGTTTTGTTGTTTATTGTATGTGTGAATTTTGTATGTATCGATTATATTTATATTTTTTTCTATTTATTATTTTATTTTATCATATAATTGTATCTTACATTTTAAAATCGGAATTCATTGTGTGGTGTGTTGCGTGATAAATAAAGACTGTTTCTTCTTCTTCTTCTTTCTTCTTCATTGTTGTTGTGATGTGTGCTGCTACAACATTGTCTGTCTCAACATTTTTACACTGATTTTATTATATTAACAATAGTCTACTCCTAATAATAATGACAATACTACTACTACTACTGATGGTTATAATAATAATTATGAAGATAATAATAATAATAATAATAATAATAATAATAATAATAACAATAATAATAATAATAATAATAATAATGTATTCATTATTATTAAATCAAACGAGACGGGAACAGGTGGAATCTGGTTGACCAGTGACCACCAGGGGTTCCTGAACTGGAGTCCTTGACCCACAACTGGGGTCCTTGAACATATTTAAGGGGTCTGCAACATAATGGTTACATGCAGTATCTATATTATTATTTATAATTCTTAGAATTATTTCCACCCATACTCAACTTCATTTGTGATGCTGGGTTTTTTTGTTAACTTAAATTACATTTTAGTTTTTCTATGTTAAATGTTTAACCACATGAGCTTTTTTTCCGTTGGGGTGGGTTGGGGGATCCCAGTCGGTGCTCAGTCTGTCAGGGGCCGTTGCCATAAAATAGTTTGAGACCCCCTGCGTAGACTGGTGTCAAGGCTTAATCTGACACAAATTGCAATGACAGCAAAAATAAAACAACCTGCCCAAACTGGTCCTTTTGTTGCTACAGATGCATGCTGTCTTTTCTTGCGTGGTTGTATCGGCCTTGTTGTGTTTGCAGGGAGATGTGTGCTTATTATAAGCAGTCAAGAGTTCAACCGTATTCACAAAATGATGATGAACATGGCTTTTGGGCCACGTCACGTACTATAAGGGTGGTTTAAACTGTGTTATACAGGTGGATGAATCGCCTGCTTGTTCTGAGCCAAGGTTGTGTGCCACCCTGGGCCCTTAGGATGCAAGAAGTTGAAATGCTGTGGGAAGATGAACGTGAGTGGAAGACAAGAGAAGGAGGAGGCCGAGCCGTCGGCCCAGTGCCTCCATCAATTCATCATTAGCGTTGTCATTTGTGAGCTGAAGTCAGCAATGTGGAGTCCACCCCCCCCCCCCCCAAACTGCCCTAATTAACCAGAATAAAAAGTAATTTCTTCTTTCTCCATATTCTAGTCATTTAAAATGTATTATAATATATCGCCGAACAGTAAATTATAACAATGCCAGCGGGGCGGGGGGCAGTAGAGGTCACACTGCGCACAGAGAATGAGGCACTACATTGGAAATAAACTTGCGATTGACAAAGCAATAAGAATTTTATATGTGAGGTTAAGGTGAAAAATCTAGTTTATGGAGAAAAAATAATAATATGAAAAGTTTTCTCCATTCTCCAACCTTCCCTGCTTTCACACCCCTGGGCAGGCCCACGACACCCGTCGGCCTCCATCGGTGCAGCATTCACACAAGGCCGAACCACTTGATTGCATTAAAAAAGTGGCAAAACACTTAAAAAAAAAAAGGGAAATAAAATAGTTGTGTATGTATGATGCTGGTCACTTGCACTCACACTATTATGCGAGTTGCTGAAAGCACAGAGTTGTAGAACAGCACCCTCTGCTGGATGGAAGTTGTCGTTGCGTCATTGTGCATTGGCAGGGAGAGATACAGGTGACTGTGTATTTATACAACTGTCTCTTGTAAAAGCTCAGTGAGAGCGTTTTGGTTGGAAAAAAAAAATCCGTCGATTGAGGAATCCACGGTGCATCCATGTCCCAAAACAATTCATTTCACCAAAATGAACTCACACAAAACAATGAAAAGCAAGGTTTTCCATGGACGTGTCGCTCGTGGGCGTCTCACCTTCCACTGGACAAATGGAACTGTGAGGCAGGAGCATCTTTTAAAGGGGAAGTAGCCTCATTAACTCAAGGGGCTCTGTTACACCTGCACAGGTACGTCAGGAAATCAAACTCCTTCAAGTCAAAATCTGTAACAATGAATTTAAAAGGGATCATTTTTAAATTCAGCTCTAACAACGTGGCTTGATTCAAGGGTCAAGATGTTTATTCTTCTTCTTTGTTCAGTATTTGATTGGATTCGACAGGGACCAGCCTGCCTCATGTTTTGTGGTTGTAAGTTATGGAGGCTCTCTCTCTCTGCCTGTCTGTCTGTCTGTCTGTCTGTCTGTCTGTCTGTCTGCCTGTCTGTCTCTCTCTCTCTCTGTCTCTCTCTCTCTTTCCAAGTGGCTTTGAAATAATGAAATGAAAACAGTTACATTTTCCAGTCAAACCATCCTCTTTGGCGCTGAGACAGACAGACAGGCAGGCAGGCGGACAGGCAGACAGACAGGCAGATGGGGCTCACCTCGAGGTGCTGAAGCGGGGTCCAAGCTGGAGGTTTGCTTGTGCTGGGCTGTGGTTTGCATTGGCTGAGGAGCGAGGCGCCGGCACAGGAGCATCTGAAGGTGAGTGCAGAGGAGGAACAAACAGGGCGGAGCAAACAGCTTTACCTGGGCAGGCTTAGTCATGAAGAAAATACACTCTTCAGGTGATATCATTAAAACCCGCTTTGGCAAAACAGTAATATTGTTTGATAAGTGAGACAGCTGAGTTTTGGGGGACTTTCACAGGAGCTACGCTAGCCGATCCCCTCTGCAGCCATGCGTTGTGCTAACACAGTTAGCATGCGGCGCATCTCTGCCTCGGTGCCGGACACACGGGGATGGAACTGTTGTGGACCCTCTCATCATTTCCCTAAAACCTTGAGTATCCGTTTGAGTTTGAGATGAGCAACTTATACAGCTGGAGCATTTAGCTGTAACATAATACACTGTACAGTACTTATGTTTTTCTTTTTAACTTGTGTTTGTTAAACTTTGTACTAGTTTTCACCATATGTGCATCAAAGCTCTCACACTATTTCAGTATTCACACTAATTACACGTTTCTATCAAATCGGCATAAACCACATTTGTTTGCGCCCTTGATAATGTGCTTCTAGTTCCGTCACGACAGCGTCACAAGTTCTCTCCGGTGAATCCAAAAGCACAACGGAGGCTCCTGACCACGGGAACCAGACCGCTCCGGTACATACAGACAGGCCCAGAGCCACACGTTGGCACCGGCAGTCGTGCGACATTTAAGATACGAGCTGCTGTTGAAGCCCAGAGAATAAGAAGACATGTTGTCACGGTGCTGAGTGGGGGGAGGCCGAGCTCCAGGGAAGAGCCAAACTCAAGCGGCGGGAGACATAAACAGGACATAAGCGGCAGAAGAGCACGCGGCACAACTACGACCAAGCAGGACGAAACGAGGAACAGAATGAAGTGATGAGGAAACGGGGAAAAGCCCGGTGCGGTGAGGCGACCACGCATTCCGTCGAAGGGGAAACCTTCGTGTGTCAACCGCTCATGGGGCTGGAGAACGACATGTGTTGCGTTGTGTTGTTCTCCATGCGGTGAGTTCAGCTCACGTGACTTTCCGGAACAAAATCATGTTTCCTGGAGCGCGGTGTTCCCATGTGAAGCGCTCCGCTCCCCGTCGCACCGCACTGCCTGTCTCACTCCAGCGCACCTTGGGGGGTGGAGAGAGCACTTTTTTTTTTGTTTTTGTTTTTTTACTGAAGCGGGTGCTTGGGTGGGGTTTGAAGCAGAAAGCTTGAAGATGGAGAATCCTCTTCTGTATTTCAGCTGCGTACGACAGCCTGTCCAACACTGAGGAAGCTACAGAACCAGGACGCTAACAGCCTGGAGCCGGAGACGGCAAAACAAATGGTCATGCGCCGTCCTTCAATCTGCAACTCGGCAAACTCAAAGATAATCACTCTGACTGTCCCGGTTCTACGTGCTCTTCGAGGTGGGATCTATGCGGGGCCACCAGGCAGCTGCGGGGCCACCAGGCAGCTCGCTGGGCCACCAGGCAGCTGCGGGGCCACCAGGCAGCTCGCTGGGCCACCAGGCAGCTGCGGAGCCACCAGGCAGCTCGCGGGGCCACCAGGCGGCTGCGGGGCCACCAGGCAGCTGCGGGGCCACCAGGCAGCTCGCGGGGCCACCAGGCGGCTGCGGGGCCACCAGGCAGCTCGCGGGGCCACCAGGCGGCTGCGGGGCCACCAGGCAGCTCGCTGGGCCACCAGGCAGCTCGCGGGGCCACCAGGCGGCTGCGGGGCCACCAGGCAGCTCGCGGGGCCTCGTTTCCTTCAGTACGTTGTCATCGCAACCTCTTTGGTGCCGTGTGCTGCAGGCCCGGGATATCAGTTGATATTGCGTTGACTTTGTCTTTTGAGGTCGTACAGATTTGTTGAATACAAATCTAGAGTATTCAACACGGTGGTTTTTTTGTCGTCATTTTCAGCAAAGTGTTTAATTAAAGGTACATTTAAGTGTTGACCTTGAACACAGTGAAAGAGCCGACATTACCAGTCACTTAAAGCGAGAGTTGTGCTCCACGTGGGATTAGTGTTTTAACTCCTGAAAAGGGTTAAAAGATCAACTCCCAGAAAGGAGTTACTTTACCTCTGCCCCAGAGGGTATTCCATGGCTGCACATGTCAAATGGAGCTGATTTGAACTCACAGAGTTTGTGCTGTAATATTGTGATATAGTTGAAGTTGTCTCTATGGCAGTATTACACTTAAGTAATGGCATTTTCTGAACTTGGCAGACTGTTCTAACCAAATCCTCTACCTGGTGGATCATAATGTCCACATTAATGATTGTCTTAATATCTTACAGCATCCCCAAAATATCGTCAAATCATCAATTTCAATGTATTCCTCCAAAAATACAATGATTTTTGATTTTGTCAATGGAGCCCTGGAGCCCTAGCGTGTTCAAAAGTGAAATGTTCAGCGGGTGCTGTGTCATGGGTGTGATGCACGACAGGACGACGGTCTGAGCAGCAGCAGCAGATGAAGCAGCAGATGAAGCAGCAGATGAAGCAGCAGATGAAGCAGCAGATGAAGCAGCAGATGAAGCAGCAGCAGATGAAGCAGCAGATGAAGCAGCAGCAGATGAAGCAGCAGCAGATGAAGCAGCAGCAGATGAAGCAGCAGATGAAGCAGCAGCAGCAGCAGATGAAGCAGCAGATGAAGCAGCAGCAGATGAAGCAGCAGCAGATGAAGCAGCAGATGAAGCAGCAGCAGATGAAGCAGCAGATGAAGCAGCAGATGAAGCAGCAGATGAAGCAGCAGCAGCAGCAGCAGCAGCAGATGAAGCAGCAGATGAAGCAGCAGATGAAGCAGCAGCAGCAGCAGCAGCAGCAGATGAAGCAGCAGATGAAGCAGCAGCAGCAGCAGATGAAGCAGCAGCAGATGAAGCAGCAGCAGATGAAGCAGCAGCAGCAGCAGATGAAGCAGCAGCAGATGAAGCAGCAGATGAAGCAGCAGATGAAGCAGCAGCAGATGAAGCAGCAGCAGATGAAGCAGCAGCAGATGAAGCAGCAGCAGCAGCAGATGAAGCAGCAGCAGATGAAGCAGCAGCAGATGAAGCAGCAGCAGATGAAGCAGCAGCAGATGAAGCAGCAGCAGATGAAGCAGCAGATGAAGCAGCAGATGAAGCAGCAGCAGATGAAGCAGCAGATGAAGCAGCAGCAGATGAAGCAGCAGATGAAGCAGCAGATGAAGCAGCAGATGACGCAGCAGTGGAATATCTTGTATTTAAATATTGGAATCAAGATCCCAGGTGGAGGTGCCAGCCTCAGTCACGGAATGACAGGACAACGAGAACAACACCCTTCATTAAGCCTTGTGTTCTGGTTCCCTCCTATGAAGTGTAGAAAAGCCAGTGTGCCATTGTGATGGACTGGATTTAGAATAATAGAAAGCCAATAATAACCCTTTATATATATATACATACATCATGATGTGCCTGGCTCAATAACCTTCTCTGTGAGGAAGAAAGATGAGACGCAGGAGAAGCAACGGAAGGAATGGAGAAAGTAAAGGAAAGGTCATGTGGCCTCCATCTGCTCAGAATGATGAAGAGAACGTTCATGATGCCGACTGATGATGGAAACGGAATTGAAATTGATGTTATCATCCCCAGAACTAACTCACACTGATATTTGATTTTTCTGCCTCTGTCTTCACCCCCCCCCCCCCCACACACACACACACACACACACACACACTCTTTCTTGGATTCTCGCTCGCAGACATGCAAACACACACACACACACACACACACACACACACATGCACGCCACACTTTACACTCCCCCCCTTTCCATAGCTGCCGTTAATAGGATGAAGGAAATCACGTTAAAGGATTTAAAACCTCTGCAGTGAGACGCCGTCGACTGCTCTGCTCATTCAGCTTCCCATTCTGCTCCCTCGTCGACGCTCACTTTCTCTCTTTCTCTCTTTCTCTCTTTTCTCTCAGTGACGTTGCTCTGGCACACACCCTTCATTCCCTCGGATCCCTGACTAAGAGCCGGGATGCGAGGAGGGCGGCGACATAAACCCGGCAGAGTGTGTGTTTTGGAGCATAATGAAGGTTTTATGAGAGCGAGGCCTCAGCGTCCGTCACCCTGCGTCACGCTGGCCTGAGCACCGCCAGCTTTTGGTTTCTGCTTCAAATTTACCTTTGAATCAGGTTTTGCCAAAGTGCTCATTGCAGTGGATAAGTAGATATTTAAATGAAACTCTATAAATAGAGGGACTGAAGGGGAGCCTTTGGTTTCCTTTTCCTCTAAGGTAAGCTGTGTAATACATACAATAACAAGTATAACAGCTTTCCATTTTCACCTCAGGGACAGGTTCATCGTTCTTCAGCCTTCAAGCCTTATTAAAATGTTGGTTCCCATCATTTACGTCTGCACAACCTCGCTGATGCTCAACTATTGAGAGGCTTGCTGCTCTGCTGCCGCTTCCTATTGTGATTTGATACATAGTACAGTCCATTGGGCCAAACGTTTAACTTGAAAAAATATATTTAAAATATGCTTAATGAAAATGGGAAGCTCACAATACTGTATCTTATGAGGTTTTTCCTGGTTTTATTGCCAGATCAGCTCTTTTGGCTATCTCCACGCTAACAGAAGAGACTAGAAACAGGAAGTTGCACTGCTGGTTCCTGCTGGCAACCTACTGTAGCCAATGTTACACTTTGGATTTACTGCAGAAATTGCAACGAGTAAGATGTGATAAAATGTGTAAATGAAATGGACGATTACTGTAAACATATATAAACATATTTTCTGAAAATTCACAGACGTGTGACTGAAATGTGTGCATCCTGTTTCTGAAAAAGGAGCTTTTACACTTTTAAGCCTAAAAGTTTGAAAATGCAGCAGTAGAACGGCAGGTTTCTCAATAGTAAAGCCTTCAGCAAGGTCAAACTATGAACAATCACAAATGATGGGGAGCGACGTTTTCATCAACCACCACCACGATGATCCCAGCCAACAAAAACAAAGCCTTCCAGGGCGTCGCTCCCTGTGTGCGGATGAGCTCTGTGGACAGCAGGCGGCGCTGTCTGCCAGCCCAGGGCCCCGCTCCCCTGCCGCCTCTAATCCTGTGAAGCTCTGTGAGTCGGAGATAGTCATGGTGGGTGAGTAAGACCATCAGAGTGAGGGAGGGAGAGAGGGAGGGAGGGAGGGAGAGAGAGAGAGAGAGAGAGAGGAAGGAGAGAGAGAGAGGGAGGAGGGAGAGAGAGAGAGAGCGGCGTCCAGGGAGACGACGGGAGGAGACACAAGGGCAGCCCAGAGGATCCCTGCTCCAGAGGTGTTAAGGAGAAGAGGAGTGGAACTAATATCTGTAAAAGATATCTGAGAGTGTGCGTCAGAGAGAGAGAGTTTTCAGCTGGCACTAGATCAGAAGCAGCCATTGAATGTATTTAGTTTATGGATGTACTGTTTCCATTGTTAGTGGCTGGTTCCACCACCTTTCTATCTATCTGTCTGTCTGTCTGTCTGTCTGCCTGCCTGTCTGTCTGCCTGCCTGTCTGTCTGTCTGTCTGTCCATCTCTTCCCTCCATTCTCTCAGACGTCCACCTCCTCACCCTCCTCCCCCTCCTAACCCTCCTTGTATACTGTGCTGTATTATCCCAAACACTACCTCACTCTACTCACATTCACATGCCACTTTAATTCACATATCTGTATATACATAGGCATATTCCCTCTATCTCCATTTTATTTCATTTTATTTTTATTGTATTTTATTCTATATATTTTTATCTTATTCTATAAGTATTCCACTTACTGTATTACGTTTTAGGAATCAGTTAGTCGGTCTATTAGAAAGGAATTTTTTACTTTTATTTTTTCCTAGGACATATTGTGTGCTATCACCGGGTGCGTTGCATTACATTTCACTGCATACTGTATATGTATGAAAGTATGTATATGTGTGTGACAAATAAAAATCTTGAATCTTGAATCTTCTCACCCTCCTCCCCCTCCTGGCTCTGACAGGGGGCAAACGAACACTGGCCGAGTGTTCACACTCTCTTTTTTACTACTTTCATCTCCAGAAACGCGACACGCGGGGAAATGCGGAGGTGGAGAAGAGGAAACCAGAGAGACGAGGCCTTGATGAGGCCAGAGAGGAGTCGGCCAAAGGTCAAAGGTCAAAGAGTTGAAAGAACAGAAGCTCAAGAGAAAACATGAGAAAACATGAGTGTTGTGAAGTAGTACAAACAAGACCCTCCTCCCTGTCACATGTGCAAATACACACACACACACACGCACACATACACACATACACACACATACACATACACACACACATATACACACACACACACACACACACACACACACACACACACACACATACACACACAGGCTCTGCACATCACACACTGAACCAATCTGCCACGGATAAGAAGATTATGCCTCTGAGTTTCCTGGAATGTTCTCTGCTGTGCGCCCCCCCCCCCCCCCCCCCCCTGCACGCACACACACACACACACACACACACACACACACACACACACACACACACTCTGTCTCCCTCTGCACCATGCTGTATGTGGACTCGGGCTCGGACGGAGCACGATGCTACAGCAGAAGTTACATAAGCTCAGCCCCATCCTCCGCCCTAAAGCTGCCACCGGGCACCGCCTCCCAAGCCCCTCTCCTCAGACGCTGCTTCAAATCAAACGTCCAGCATTTCACCAGCAAACTGCTGGCGGTGGTCAGGCTGTTTCCAGTCGGTTTGCGGTGGAGGCTGGCTTTGAAGGAATCCACGGCGAGAAGCGGAAAGAGTGATCTGACTTGTTTTCCCTCTGACCCCGTCTGCGTGCACAGCTGAGACGGAGGACAAGTTCTCCTTCCTCTTCATCGATGCTGCACTACGCTGCTTCCCGTCACGTGCACCCTCAGCGCCGAGCGGGGACTAAGAACTGACGATTATCTGGGTTACCTGCTCTTTCCGGGCTGGTGTGCACATTTGGATGGCATGTCTGTTTCAGGTACCCCTGAAACACCCCAAATCAAGCCTGATTCAACCCGAACGCCCCCTATTTGGAAGACGCAGCACGTTTTATATTTGTGTATTTGATTGCAGTTGTGCTCTTTTTTTTTTTTTTTTTGTCGGAATCGGTTCTATTTTCAAGGTAGAGAGAGCAAAGTTTTTCGGGAGTACAATCCATTACATTGTACAGTCAGGAATTTTGTTACAACTTATTTTTGAACTGACTGATGTGGATTTTTGAACCAATATTTGAGGATTAGGAAACCGAAGTTGAACTGAACCTCCAGTTGTCTAAGACCTCAGAAGCCCTCCGGATGTCCCTGACAAGGCCCCCTGCGCTGGGAAGCTCTGCATTAGAAGAGGCTTTTCCTTTACAGAGCCTATCATTTCATTTGCCCTTGTAGCTACACCCTCCTTTTGTCCCCCTTCACACACACACACACACACACACTGGTTTTCATTGCCTCTTCTGTCTCTGCCTGTGGTGCAATTCCCATTAATCTCCATTAACGCAGTGAAAGTATAAATCATTTTTTGGGTGGGAGAGAGTTGGGCTGGGGATTGACTGACACCAAGATCAAAACATACAATTGACTCCATTTGTTTCCCTCCTTTTTAGGGTCCAGTCTCTTCTTTTCATGTGATAAGATGAGATAAGAAAGGAGAAGATAAGTTGTTAACTGGTAACTCTGCCAACGTGGGAGCAGGACTGTGTACGACTGACAAGGAAAAACCATCCATTCACTTTTGTTAAAGTGAACACTCTGGCATCTAAAAGAATTTCTGCCTTCGACTTAATATTAATTAGCATTCCCTTTGATTGCATTTTTTTTTTTTTACATTTCCAAAAGGAACTCTTGGATGCAACATAATTGGCCATGGCTCAAAACCTTTGAAGTAAAATTGCTTGGTAGGAGTCGACTATTGAAAACTGGATTAAGAGTCAAGGGGGTAATAAGTAATCGGTCTTTCTACCCTCTCTATCACTTTCACTCTCATGCTCTCTCTCTTCCTTCCCCTTTCTCTCTCTCTCTCTCTCTCTCTCTCTCTCTCTCTCTCTCTCTCTCTCTGTCTCTCTCTCTCTCTCTCCCTCGCTCTCTCTCTCTCTCTCTCTCTCTCTCCCTCGCTCTCTCTCTCTCTCTCTCTCTCTCTCCCTCGCTCTCTCTCTCTCTCTCTCTCTCCCTCGCTCTCTCTCGCTCTCTCTCTTTCTCTCTCACCTCTTTTGTGTCAGCCTTCTTTCCCAAACCCCTCCTTTTAAATATTTCTGCTCCATTTTCAGCAGTATTCCTGTCCCAGAAGCTCTGGCGGGCGAACATCACAATCTCTCGCGCTGCATTGTCTGCCTCTACATTGTTATCTAAAGTGCACAACCAGAAATGGAGACAAATTTAGATCCCCTCTCCCATCATTGCACTTTCTGCAATGTAGTTCAAGGAGCTGCACTTGGCTGAAGGAAATATACAGCCAAAGAAAACATGCGGTTGTGGTTTTTGACCTTCGATAGCTCCAGCTACATTTCCTTCTGATTTGGCTTCTCATTTGATCGATTTAAAAGGTACAATTAGTAATATTTAATCGGCTCGTTGCGCCAACTGACCATGATATAGCAGCAGCGTTTGGCAAATGTTGATCAGTGCCGGTCAGTCCGCTGTCCCCTTGATGGTTGCTGAGACTTCAAGCTCAAAAAACAGGCAGTCCAAGCTGTGCTCTCTTAGGGAGCGAACAACCCCTCATCCTCAATTTCTACCCTAACCTCCGTGACCTATGCCACTTATATCCCCAAACTGGTTTGATTTTTAATTTAGACAAGCATGGACAAACGTTCAGCTGCCACCGTTGAAACACCCCTCTGCTACAAAGACTACGAAGCCTTGTGGAGGAGGAAGTCACGCCAGCAACGTTGGTGGAGTACCGGTGGCTTCCCTTAGCCATCGCTATTCGTTGCTAATGATCCATTGTTACTCACTGAGCCTCTAAGCACATCAGTGTGTAAAAGCCAGTTATGAATCACTGCCCCAATGACATCTCCCCCCTAGGAATCCAGTGGTTACACCCTTTCCCATGGACAAAACAAGAGAAGATCCAGATCAAAAATAAATGCTCTCGCAATCTTGATCTGTAAATGTTTTCTTTGTCATGAAAATCTTTGCAGGCCTGCAGGCAGATCGGCCAGGAGGTGATTTTTTTTTGCGAGTTTGTACTAGTATGTACATGGTCTGACTCCAACGGCCATAGGAAGCCCATCTCCCACGGGCTGTACTGCGTCAAAGCCTACTCCAGGATGAAGGGTGGAGGTTAAATGTAGGAGTCTCAACTCAGCTATTTGTCCTGCTGTAGAGTCCACAATTAAGATTGGTTTGATGAAAAGGACCTGGGCGACCATGACCCTTTAAGGGCCACCAGCGTAACACTTACTTTGCTGCTGCTTCTGATGGAGCACTTAATAGACTCTGCAAGGACTGCCCGCTTTAAATCAGAGACGGATACGATTGGTTTCGGGCCGCTGAGCCAAGGGGATATCTATCCATTTCAATGGATATATTAACATCTGTGATGTTTTCAAAGAAATCACATTATATAAGCGAGGCACAGTTCAACCAAACTGATGTTCTACCAGACCAGTGCGGTTTTTTCTTAGTGTTGTGCAGCGGAATTAAGCTAAGATGTTTCTGCTAAGGAGCATCTTAGCTTTGGCCCAGCTTTTGTCAACATGGACAGAGCTGATTGTTGGGAAAGCAGTATCTCATAGTTCTTGTTCATGTTGTTCATGAACACAATGTTCCATATTGGCTGGCAGTAGCAGCTATATACAATAACATTATGATACGACAAAGAGCATTTTTTGTGTCTAACAATGCCACTGTCTACAGCATGTACACCATTGCCCAGAATCTGCAAATCCTAATGTTCTCCTGGTCTCATGTTGTTAATTGTTTAATTTGACGTTCGTAAAGTAAATTCCAATAACTAGTAAGTAAAAGTTAAAAATCTACGATTAAAAAAGTGACCACATATACTTTTATTTATAAAGAATAGAAAGAAAACCTACCTTTAGAGCAATCTTTAGAGCAAGCTGGGTTGCAGGCAAGTCGAAAGCCTGCATGTGAATGTTTGAAGGGTGTGTCTGGTAACCTAGTTAATATGAGGCAGGTTACTAGCCTCAGGTCTATCATTTGTTATTTAGGTTTGCATTACGCAGGATATTTGTGAGTTTGTTGGAGGAGACAGATCGTGCCAGACGGTTTTATATGCTTCCAGGATGTGACTAACTTGTCAATAGTTCATGCCTGCAGGGGGGGCTCAGCCTGCTCGACTGGATAATATGATGTTTTCTCAGGAACTGTATGATGTAGCAAGTCACCTGTCCTGTAACCACGGTCGAAGGGAAACAGGTCGTATTGAGGCAATTTATGCTAATACCCAAGCCAGTGTCACGCTTCTCCGTGACACTGGCTTGGGTCTCACGCATTTCAAGAAATACATTTTCGTGACTGTGGGAATGAAAATGAATCTATTGAATCGTGTCCCATAAGGACCATTGGCCAACTTTTTTCATGCTACATAAACCAAATTTTAAACAAATTCATTTGAATGGGGAGTTTGTCTTCAGGTCATTGGGAAGGAGGGGGGCTTAGATACATAAACTAAAACTCAAAACTCAAACCAACCTGACGTAAGTACTTCACCACAGGGGGGGGGGGGGGTGTCATTGATGGTGTCATTATTGCTTTGCCAGGTCTTTATTGGAAGCAGGCTTATATTAGATGCGGGCTTATACTGTATCTCTAATTCAGGGCCAGCAGCCTGGTGTTTTATCTTAATATATATTATTTTTTTCTCATTTATATTTGTATTTTTATTATATTGGTTCAGTATTATCCAGACTTTTTCTGTTACCCGTACCTCTGTGTTTTATTCT
Organism: Zeus faber; assembly: GCF_960531495.2. NCBI lineage: Eukaryota > Metazoa > Chordata > Actinopteri > Zeiformes > Zeidae > Zeus > Zeus faber. The sequence goes on along the minus strand of NC_137200.1, from coordinate 30,299,313 downwards.
CATCGCTGTTTCTGCTATGACACCTGAATTTCCCTCAGGTGAGCAATGGTTGATGGGTCAGAAGCTCACCCGGTATCGACCAAAATAGCACAGACACCTGAGATTTAACCAAAACATCCAACTTTAGAGACACTGTGAAATTCAATATTTTCTATCTAATTTTATTTTACTTAAAATAATTGTGATATATCAGTACACATTATACACCAGGAGTTTATCCATCCTTGGTTTTCCAAGGTCTGTATTTGAGGAGGCCTTTATTGGTTTGTTGTGTTGTAGGTTAGAGTTACGGTCCCTCTACCCAACTGGCTCTTATATAGTCCCAAAGATATGAAAGGACTCCAAGACCTTGGGTAATCAAAACAAACAGGCTTTTATTTAGAAAAGAGGAGAAAAAACAAACTCAAAGTGCAACGAAAAAAAAAAACTACCAAAAGGGGGTTGGAGATCCCAGCCAAACAGAACAAAAACTAGGAAAGCTACCAGACCAGCCAGGCAATGGGATGTAGGAAACCGGTTCTTTCCCCTAAACTAGAGCGTAAACGAAACTAAATCAAACCAAAAAGCAAAAAAACATAACTGGACTATCGGTGATCCCCAAACCCAAATCATATCACAACTTAAACCAAAACATAACATACCAAGATGATGCTGAGGGAGAAAACCATCAGGTTGGGAAACAAAGAAAGGAGAGAAAAAAGAAACCCCCCAAGAATGAAGGAGAGTGCTGTCGGGCCGGTGAGAGAGAGACAGGGAGAAAACAAAACTGCGCTAGCATAGCCAACATAAATTTCAAAATGCTCAAGGGCTAAAATCAGGGCAAGACGCTCGTTTTCAAGTATGGAATACACCTGTTGATGCCAATTTTATTTCTTTGAGTAGTATGAAACTGGATGGTGCACACCATCATCTCCTATTTGAAGGAGGACAGCACCTGCTCACGCATCACTCGCATCGACCGAGAGTATGAACGGAAAGTCAAACCTCACAGCAAGTACCGGGGCATTAGTCAACAAGGTCTTTACACATTCAAACGCACGCTGGCAACTCAGAGACCAGTGGAAAGGCATTTTAGGGCTCAACCAATTGGTAAGCGGAGCCGCAACAGCAGAAAAGTTTTTACAAATATTCCTATAATAACCTGCCCTCCCCAAAAAACCACGCAGCTCACATCAAGAAGCAGGAGCAGGGAACGACAGGATAGCCTCAACCTTGTAATACACTGGTTTGACTTCTATGTCCCCAGACATAGAATTTTGCCCATATATGTCACCGTAGCCTGGCCAAACTCATGCTTCGGAAGGTTGAGTGTGAGATTGGCGTCACGCAGCCTCCCAAATATTGCATGAAGTTGTTGAATGTGCTCTCATCAGGAATTTGAATATATGACAATGTCGTCCAGGTAAGCCTCGATGCCTGATAAACCCGACAAAACTGTATTTACATGAAATGTAAATACAGTTTTGAGTTTTGAGATTTAAGTGGACCCTAAACTGAGACATTGACCTTTGAACCACTATGTCACAGTAATTAAAAGAGCTAGCAAAATAAGGTCAACTGTTTTGGACAGCTCTGGACATGTACTTTTAGGGGGCTGGTAGTCTCAAGAGGGGGCGCTACTTAAAATGGGCTCACATATAATTCAGGACTTTGCAAATTTCATATATCAATTCTGACAATAAGATATAAGGTATATTCCCCGACCACATAAACCCCTCGTAACACATGAATGTTGTTTTTCACCCAAACCTTCTTTTCCTTTTTAGTTGTATAATAATATCCTTACCCTAATAACCTAATAACCGAACTATATACCTAATCCTTACCTAATATCTTTACCCATGAGGCAACTGCATCAAGATGCATAAAAAATGATGCAGAATTGTAGTTTTTGTAGTTTCTTTATAGTTAAGTGTTAGCGTTTGAAACGTTTATAAATAATTGTGTAAATATAATGCAATGCATGAAAGAATTTGTTTTTGCTCCTGTAGAAGCCACAATTCCATAAGATTACCTTGTTTTAAGAAAAACATGTTTTATTCACAATGTCATGGAAAAGTACTACACTACCGATAATCCAAAGTGTAACAGCGATGTCTCTGATTAGTGGAGCTCGCTGTTACCATGAAAATGTTTACCGCACTGGCTGATGGTTCCACAGACACGCAAATGCTTATATTTATACACAGTTAAAATGTATCTATGAATGAAATTCATAGGGGTATGACTCTTTATTCCTATTCTTGCCAAACCTTGAATTTAATAGACCATTCAGGGAAACAAATTTAAATTTTAATACATCCATGTTCCCCCTTCCCACGGTGGTGTAGTTTTGTCAAGTTAGTTTAAGTTTTTGTGTAAATATCTGCACCCGCCCTGCTTCCCCATGTCCTCCCACCCCTACACACACACTTCTGAAGTCGAGGAAACTTCAAATGTATTGGTTTAAATTTGATTATGTGTAGCATGAAAATGTCAGACTCCGGGAAACGATTCAATTGATTAATTTTCATGACTATGAGCATGAAAAAGCATGAGACTGGGTTTTCATACCAGAACATTAGTGCTCTCGGTGCAATACCCTGCGTTGGCTATGGTATAGTGATGAGTCATTTACAAATGAGTTTAATCTTTGAAGTGAATGAGAAGAACCGGCTCCTGCATCTGACAGCTGACTTCCCCAGCAGTGCAAAAAGTACAAAAATTAAATTTAAAAAAAGTTGTTATAAAACAGAACATTCCAATTTTCTAACTCCTGCCAAATACTCTATAAGTCACAGCTGTGAACATAGCATTAATTGTTTTACGACAGTTTTACTCATACGCTATGTCTTACAGTACAATCAATCAATCAATCATGAATCATTCAATCAGGAAGACAGCCAACGCTTCATATTGAATTATTTTTTCACTTCATTAAATTTCTTGATTTCCTTGTGTCATGTGTCTTGTGTCAAGTGTCATTTCTTGTTGGATGTTAATTGGATCCAGTGACATTAAATCATGATAAATCATGTTATTTTAGTAGTGAAAAGAAAAAGATTTAATGATAAATTCAAGTGGTAGATGTGCACAAACATCTATAAGTAAAAATATTTCATACAATTTGAAGATAAAAAAGTGTGGAAAATCTATACAAATTTACAGTATATCATCAGTAAACTGAGCCAAAGGAATTCCCAACACTACAATGATAAAACTTCCTGGCTTATAATCATTGAAAATATACATCAGGCTCTAAATGTTGATATCTTTGGGGATGGGAACGAGCGGGCTGGGGTTGACCTAATTTGTTGAGGATTGGCCTCATGAACAGATAACTCCCATCCACAGCATTGTAAGTGAATGACCGGATCAGAGGCCGAAGTCTTGATATGATAAGCATATGCGAGACTTGGTCAGTGCCAACTTCTATCTATTTGTTATGGGGAGAGCGTAGTTCGAGCATTCATGTGATTCTGATTCACATCCCACCAGGACAGTCTGAATGTGCTACTCTCTGGCCTTCTTATGATGAGGATTAAAATCCTCCAGTTGGTACAGAATGTTTCGGCCAGAATCCGGACTTATGGCAGGGTCACACCAAATTATTTTCCATCCCAGTAGTTCACACACTAAAGGATTCAGTAAGGCGATCAGGGGATCTCACATCTCTGGATCTAGACACACGATAGGAATAAAGATAATATTGTTAGGATTGAGCGCAACACCGACCAACAGTGGATAAGTTAACAAAGGTTTCACGCACATGTAACCCAGGTCACAAGAGATAGAAATAAACATTCTGAGTGAGTGAGTTACCCACAAGCAGGGGGTTTAACCAGTCATTTTTCTCAAAGCAAATTGGAGGGCCCATCAGGAGGTTGTCTCGCCTTGAACAGAACCTGCACATTTGCGCAATATCCTGCTGTGTCATATTGTCTGAGACACCAGAGGGAGAGGACCTGTTGATCTAAAGAAAATAAACTTAGCTAAACAACAGAAAAACTGTGAAAAGTCCCCTCAACTAGTATAATACCACAAGTGTTCATTTGATATTAGTGCACAAGTCTGTATTTATTTTCCTCACAAACTTTGCTCAGATAAATAGGCCATCGTGGAACATCCATCCCAGTCTTCCTTGCATGGTGGTCTGTGTGTTAAGAGATGTCTCATCACCTTTCCTAGCAAAATACTTTACAAGATACCAGCTGTGATCACAAACAAAACTGAGCATGATGTCATGATTCCAACTATCTGGGTCATAGCGGAACTCTGAGCATTCCATATTCTCTGGGGATCCTTTCACAACACAATGTTGCTGATCCAGCTAACCCAGAGCCAATCCAGAGATCAAATTTGAATTTCAACTATGGTGATTCACCAATCGAAGCAGAGTGGAATGAATGTATCACACAACAGCTCAGAGAAATGCCAAAAGTCTTTGCTCAGCACAAATTAGATTTCAGGCGTACTGATAAAGTGAAACATCACATTCACCTCAATGATGAGGCACCTTTCTCACACCGGCTGTGCCAACCCACCCCCAAGACTTCCAAGCAGCGCTGTTGCGTGGTTCCATTCCACGGACATCAGTCCCCACATAGAGGCATAGTCGTAGACGAACAGTGAACACAGTGATTTATTGAGCAGGCCTCCCAAAGTGCAAACAACGTGTCAAATATTCAGAAAAATAAATATGGAAAAATATTTGAACCAAAATAATATATATATATATATATATATATATATATATATATATATATATATATATATATATATATATATATATATATATATATACAGGAATTTCACAGAGTTCTATGTTAACTCTACTGATGACAAACCAAACTGCAGTTAAAATCGACACCAAAGTTATCTTCTCTGTAACCCAGGATCAACCACTGAGGACCTGCTTCCATGGCGGTCCTTTTATATCCCCTAAGCCCCTCCCACAGGCTCAATTTAACGCTTCCAGGTTGTATTATATGTTTTTTCACTAGAGCTTCAAACTATGGCTGAATCAGATACAAAAATTACCATAATATATACACATAATAATCACTTCAAGAAATTATATAAACACTCAGGACCATGACTTAAAATAGACATTACAATAGACATAAAAATACACGTTCTGGATCAGCTGACCATCGGCACACTGAGCATGCCTGCCTGTCCCGGTGCTATTTAGAACATGAAAATCAGTTGCCATGGTTTCCATGAATGAAACTGAATTGTGATGGGAGGAAACAGGTGGTAAGTAATGTATGAATGAATAAATGTAATGTCCAATTGTGTGTACCCTTGGAGAATTACTGGAAGGGAGAAATGCGATATGGCAATCATGGGGTTAATTTGCTTGGCAAAACAGCGGAGGGGAGCGGAGAATGTGTGTACGTCTACAAGTGAGCCTGTCCGTAGGTGTGCTACCCGCAGAGAGTGACGGAGCTCCCCTTCACCTTCAAAAGCTACTTGACACCTGTGTTATCAGAGAGAGTGAATTTCCATTCTCTTCACCCATCTTGGTTGTGAGAAAGTGGAACAATGAAGATTTTGCATCAATTTGCATCAAATATAGGAAGTTTAACCTGCAAACAGTTCAAGAGATGATTTGTCACATATAAATACATACGGTCATACATATATGCATTGAAATGTCATGACACCCGGTGATTACGCACAATAAGCTCTATAAGCTCTAAAAATACTAAAATGTGCATAATCAACACAAGGTGCTCACGCAGGCGGCGACAAGGGGCGGTGCAACAATCGTTAAAAACATCTATGGCCATCTTAACCTTGAAGATACTTTCTGTGTGCTGACTGGATCCACGTGGTTCACTGTCCTTGATTTGAAGTCTGGTTACTACCAGATTGAAGTAGACGAAGCTGACTGTGTTGTCGGGGAGTGGTGTGGTTTAAGCAGCCACACCTGTCTTGGGTCTAGGTCACTTTGCCAGGGATCAGGGTGGTTGTATGCCTGTTGCTTGTTAAGTAATCAACGAGCCACCTCCATCCCTACGCACACAGGAGAAAAGCCCTCGTCATGACATGTTTTCCATTAGCTCCGGGCTTGTTCCGCCTTGCCCACTCTCTACAATAAAACTGGTATGTTTTCAACCCCATCACCTGTGTCTGTGTCGGAGAGCCCTGAAAACACCACTAGTGTGGCCTGTGGACGGCGGCAGGGATTTTCCCTGGCCTCAGTTTGGTGTTGGGGGTATGTGGTGTGGGGGTGGTGTGGTTTATGCAGCTACACCTGTCTTGGGTCTAGGTAATTGGCCCGGGATCAGGGTGGCTGTAGAGGTGGCTGACAAACCAAGACTGTATTTGTGTGTCCACTTGGGTTCCAGGAATTGAATCGTATTCCTTAGAGGATAACCAACGGTTCCAGTACCTTCCAAACTCTGATGGAAAGACGCGTGGTGGATATGAATTTGAAGGAAGTGCTTGTATTTTTGGATGACATTATTGTGTTCTCCTAATCTCTGACATTGTGACATGGACATCCAATGGACATTGTGACATGGAAGTCCCAAACAGTTTGTGACACTGGTGTTTTTTCTGGTGTTTTTGGTGGTGAAGCGCTTCTCGTTCTGCCTCCGTTTGGAAGGCCGCGCGGCGCCACATCAATGGATTTGGGGTCGACGGACCCTTTCTTTCCATTTCTTGGTGACGATCTCTTTGTTTTTGTCTGGGTTCGGTTTAATAATTTTCTGAATGGGGTGGATTGTCACGGTCTATGTCAAGGACAGTCAGTGCTGATTCCATCGTGCCGTGGTTTGCAATGGAGGCGATTTTGACGCTCGTGACTATGTGGTATGCTTTGCAATAATTCAGGCTCACAGTATCTCGCTATAGTAGCTTATGTGTCAGGTTAAATATCGAGTTGAGGATTACTTTGGGTGTTTTATCTAATCTGTGGGGAAAAGACAGGCAGTTTTGTTTGGGCGGGCTTAGTCACAGAAACAGTCACACATCATCAGCAAAGCGTATGCAGTTGGAATCTCTTCCGGAAACTTCTCTCAGTGCGCTTCAACCCTCTAGCCGCTCACTATATCCATCCGTTACTTTTAACAGTCCTTTTCTCATCAAGTTTTGTGTTGATCTTTTCCCCTCACAATTCAACATCTCCGTCGTCTTCCATCCTTACAGTACTCAAACAACATCTATTTCAGCAACAATGCTGCAACAGAAATCAAATTCACTCAATTCACAACACAGTGCTCTCCAATCACACAAATATGGACTGCAGCCCATATATGTACCTTGGAACCAGAGCTCGGCAACCTCTATTTCTGCTTCCAGGACTGTGGCCGATACTCTGGGACGATCACAACCAAACCCCTGTCTGCCCAACCGCAGCTGGCGCCAGATAATATCACACAGCTGACTATTTAATCAGATTATTGGCCCACCCTGGCTGGTTTTAGAATCGTAACTCTATTTTACTTTTATCGTTACTTTATCTCCAATTGTGACCCACCGTGGTCTTATGCCTTATGAAACAACAACTTTATAATTATCAGTCCACCATGGCTGTTTTGGACTGCAGCCCTTTTATTTAGCATGATATTTCCCACTATTTTTTCGTATTTCTCTCAACACAAACACAGCCCAAATGACTTTAGGTTAATTTGGGAGGGGTCAACACACAACTACAAAAGTCTTATCACGTCTCAGACAGTCAACGCTGATACAGATTTTAAAAAATGGCTCTGCTCACCTTAGTTCTTATGGCACTTGTTGACTGGCCCAGTTGGGAGTCAAACGATGGAGGGAGGGAGTCACCCCCTGGCCCGCTCGCCAAATGATGGTCAGTATTTGTGCTGGAGCGAAATAAGATGAAGAGTTACAGATAAAGAGTATTTATCAAGTACTGGTACAATGTTTTCAGAACATTGCACACAGGGGTCTCTTTACGAAGAGATCCCCGATCTCCGGTGTGAGCTGGTTATATAGTATCTGTGGTGTGACAATTAATGGCAGGTGTCACAAAACTGCCAGATTTTGCAACAAGTGCAGTCATTTTTTAGGGTGCAGATACTGTATGATAGCGTAAAAGCTTAATATTGCTTTGTGACACAAGTTGACATTCAACAAACTAGGAGGTTGTGAGATCATTATGTTCAGGAAATTCCAGGAAACATTGTGCGCACCCAGAATAAGTTCAGAATTTCCTTTTATCATGTCCACCAGTTGGCACAAACTATAGGACACATACATTAAAACATATACATATACATTTAAACTATGATCTATTTTTACATTAAAAATATAGGTATCAATTATTACATTTCCTATCACAAATATAAATTATTGTATTTTCTATCAGCAGGACCTTTCCATGCAGAATAGGCAAACATGACCTTATATGGTTACATGGCAAGTGCAGAGCAGTTAGAATACAAAAAGAAAGTGGGGGTGAGTATGATGACTCATCAGCTAAAACAACCCTGGGATGAAGGAAGATGTGCACTTCAAAACACTCATCTCCAACCTCCATCCCACCACCAGCTATCACCTTGGCATTGTGGCGGACCTGGACAGGCTGACCAGCATACACCTGGTCGGGGAAGGGGGAGACAATACCTCCAAGTGCCGCTCTGATGGTGCAGCTAGACTCAAGAATCTCCCAATGAGGATCCTTTTAATCATTTAGGGGGCTTGCCCTTCCTATAGTTCTTGTGCCACCTCGCTGAGAAAGGTGTCGGACTGAACCTCTACCTACCAATGATCCTTGAAGTAGAGCTGACACATGAAGCCCTCCTTGACAAGGCTGCGAATGTCACCCTGATGTTGTTAGACCTCTTCCGGGATCTGCAGGTGGTGGAATGACGATCCAATAAGGAGCTGAAGATGCAGACCTGTGCACTCAAAATCCAACCATACACCCCCGGTCCACGATGGGCCACATTCCCTTGCTCCTTGGTAAAGAGCTCCTTAACTGAGTCAAGGCATTGATCGACTTCAGGCAATTAAAGATTTGGGCACAAGTCCGCCAGCCTCTGCCCATTACTCCCCTCACAGGCATGGGAGTCCGATGCTATGAACCTGATCCCTCGAGGCCAGCACTGCAGCACAAAATGCCCCAACAGATTGACCATCGGTAGCGAAGGTCAACCGAACGGTAGGCACGGCTGACAACGCCTTGCCAACTCCTTTGTGTAGCCAACGAGACACCTGCATTTGCAGAATCACTGCCCTCACGACGACAAATGACTTATCTACAGGTGGAAAAGGGCAGGGGGCACCAATATTGATGATGTGGTTTTAGCCCTCTGGGCCAAAAAGCTGGCTATCAGCCAAAAGTTGTATGGGTCCCTGGCGCAGGACACCCCTCAACTTCCATTCAAGGGACACCTCGCTGCTTCCCTTTGGACTCCAAGCCTCTAAGCCTCAGGTGACGCCGATGGCATCTGCATCCTGAAAGTGCGATGGAATCAGAGGGAACTAACACTTCTTGCTACTCGACTTTAACGCCATCTGGCATGATGACCTCACCAAGCACGCACAGATTGTCCTTCAGTTGGTCACTGTCCTGCCGGTTGACGCATCGCTGGAGACAAACCAGAGTCTACTTCACAAGGCACCACAATGGGGCCCTTAGAGACAATCCCCGACGCAACAATCGGACCTGATTCTGACTTTTCAAGCAGGTGAAACAGGTGTTGGCAGAAGCCAACAGCCTACAAAATGATGAAGAACACGAGAAGCTCCGCGACCTGGGTGCACTCAATGGGACATTTTGGCAATTTCAACCGGAACCTTACCCAGACCCCCCCGGACCCACCCACCACCCCCGGACAGGGTACCGTCTCAGTCCCTGCCACATCCTCTGATTCCGACCTACTGTCCCTCCAGGCTCTTAATCCAGCTATACGTCTTCATCTTTCTGATTTATCTTCTTATGCCACCTCTGGTGCGGTTTTTCAAATCTACGCCTGGCTTGAAATCCTTGTTCAATGTGCTTTCTTCCCTGCGTGTCGCCAAGGGTCTTCTTTTGTTTGTCTTTGATGTCACCCCACCTGCATTTGTGGTGCCTCACAGCTGCGGGGGGGTGACATTGATGCATGCTCATGGCAAACTCCAAGTGGGGGACAAGCTGCATGCCCATGACAAACACCAACTGGGGGACAAGCTATGGTACTACCCCTTCGTCAAACCGATGGGAAAGTAAAACCAAGCATCAGAAAAAATGTGCTCGCAAGTTCCGACCAGACTGGACAGGCCTGTCTGTATGAGATTACAGACAAGCTCTCACCCATGGTATACCAAATCAGGGTCAGAAAGGGAGGGGAAGTGGGTCCACCGCAGCCAGCTGAAACCACACTAGAACCCTATGGGAATTTTCAGGGACACCACATTCCCAGTTAGGTCATAAAATAATGGAGAGAACACCTAAGTACCCAGAGGTGTCAGTCGCTAGTGGTTGAGTGAATAGCAATGTTTGTGTGTTGTGAAGTATAGAGAACAATGTGAAAGTCAGAGATCATTAACCCAGGTTAGAAATATTTTATCAACCGTTCGCACTCATCAGGTCTTGAGTCACCCTGCCCCATCAGCTACTAGTGATAGTGATCCAACATTCCAATTCCAAAAATCCTAACCCAATGGAAGAGTTGGGGTGACAAGGTCAGAAAACACGCTGAGACAGACAGCCTATATGCTATAGCAGTTACAAGTTCACTATTACCCATTCTGAATTGAGCAGACACAATGAGGGACTCAAGCGATTTATTTGGGACTGCTGGTAACTTAGGCCCTCTGTTTAACATGGGACTTTCCATGTTCAACACTGTCACATACTATCTATGGTCAAACGTCATGTCAAAGGATTGTGTGCTGTGCTTTGACTTATCTGAGCTGAGGGATTGAAAATACTCAGCTCAGATAAGTCGAAGCACTGTAAAAATAGCTATAGACTATAGGATAGACGATACAATGGATTTCAAACATTTTCTTCTGAAATCCTCCTCTCGTTTCCATTAAACATGAAACAGGAAAAGGAGGGGTAGAGGTGTTTGCAGTCAACTGACCCCCTACAATCGCCAAGTGACTTCACATCTAATTTCTCATCCTCTTATCATGCTGGACCATCTCCCTTCCCAGCAGTGGAGGGTCCAGGTTCTGCGTGGTTAGTGTAATTCAGATGTTTTAACGTTGCGGTGTGAAACAACTTATGCAGAAATGTTATTTTACTTTGGGTGGGTTGATGTTGGTTAATGTAGATCTAGTTTGTGACTATTGATGTGAAACTACTTAGATGGGTAAATGCATAATATTTCTGTGGTTAGTTTCTCAGGCTATTTAGTTTGAAACCAAGTGTGCCCAACTCCGGTAAAAAGGCACTAGATGGTGCCGCAATGCAGTTGAACAATAGACAGTTTTAATGCTGTAATATTTTCTAATGGCAATTGCTTTATGGTGTGATGGGTATCATATAATTGTAGGGATGATTTTTGCACTATTCTGCTGCATTATTGTAGGTAAAATTAATGGAAAGACATAAGTATTGGTTTATTTTATTGTGCAATTTTCATATAGATAATTTTGAGTATATAGTAGTACAGTTTTGTTTAATTTGTTGAGGTCTACGGTGAAACAAATAGATGTTCTATTCTTACAATTCGACTGTTAGTGGTACTAACAGTACCAGTGATACCTGCAGATAACCCAAGAATATTGGACAAAGAACTCACCTTCACATTCAGCCTTCTCCATCCCATTCTTCCTGCTCAAACCATACAGTACATACCCCTTCACTCTACCTTTGTGGCAAGACTGGCTACTATACAACCCACTATCACATCCTGAAAAGACTGTCCACATTCATTCCATTGACAGAAGGACCTCCAGTCGACTGTGTGGTAAGACTTATGCACGACATCACACTTCACGTGTGTTTGGGATGTTCCGACGACATTATATTATGTGCACTTGAAGCTGTAATATAACGATGTGTCATGGGTTGTGAATTGTTCTTGTAAAGAGTGAATGATATAATAATCTGGTCCATCAGCTGTACACGATAGTTAGTGAGCTGCTGTTGACTCTAACATACGTACACACAGCACTCAGACGATTAGGCACCGCAAACATCACGTGAAAAGGAATGGCAACAGTAGCCAGACCAACAGCCCAGTCATACACCACAAACAAGGGAATTCCGTAGTCTTAATCACCCGAGATGAAATCCGAAAAAGGTGAAAACTAAGCACAAAACACCAAGTCTCCCCAAATCCCACCCTACCCACTACATGCACTGCCTTGCGCAACTATAAAATCTTAAATGTAAAGAGAGACAGACCAGATGAGACGCCGACTAAACAACATATTAAATGTCAGATTAAAACATAAGGCACTTAACTCACCTACTTGGAAAAACCTTTCAACAGGGGCTTCAACACAATAACTTTAGAACTAGCCTGGGAATAAGGCCCTACGATCACCTAGTACCTCCCCCTGAGCCCATCACTTTGATGAAATCTTCACATCCTGCAGACAGCACCCGGTGAAAGGCCCTCACACACACACACACACAACACACACACACACAACACACACACAACACACAACACACGCACAACACACAACACACACAACACACAACACACACAACACACGCACAACACACACAACACACGCACAACACACACACACAACACACGCACAACACACGCACACAACACAACACACTCTCCCTACCCCTCCCAGTTTTGCTTGTGGCGGTGAGTGCACCCATCATAGTGGCATTAAAGCCAAGAAACATTTAATTTATAATGTACAATCTCCCCTCAGTGTTCGATGAACATAAGGATGACAAACACAAATATTGTTTAAAAATCTCAAGGTTTCATTTATTGGTGTTAAAAGTTACAGTAATTGATCTTGCACTTGTCCTGTACTCACTGTTGTCTCTCCGCTGCAGTTCCCTGGTTTGGTGTAGAACCAGAGCTGTGGGTGGAGGGCACAGATATACTGTCTAGTTCCCACATTGCTCATGAGCAGTAGATTGGAAGAAACCATTTGTAGGGTGTATTTGTATGGAGATTATTTAAGCATGTGCGGAATATATTTAATGAATTATGGTAGTGTATTATTATGATGTGCGGTATAATGCAATTATTTATTTCATTATGTTTGCTAAAGATAACTTAATATAGTTAATTGAATATTCTGATAATGGTATTGTCTGGGGGGGTGGGGCTTGGGGTTTAAAAAGGTACCTCTTACCTCATGAGAGGCAGTCTAGGTTGTTGTTGTTTTTTTTAATTTTTTAATTTTTAATTTTTAATATATATGGGGTTCAGGGCAGCGTGGCCGTGGTTTTATAGTTAGTATTTTTGGCATCTGATCTTGTGGAGATGTTATACATGGATACACTTTTTGTATGGCGCACCAAATAGCGTGGCCTGGCTCTGCCGGCCGTACAACCACGGCAATCCAGGTTATTCTCATTTGTAGTTCCACGTTGGTGGAACGAGCTGCCAAAAATGACCAGAGCAGGGAGCTCCCTCTCTGTCTTTAAGAAGCACTTGAAGACCCAGCTCTTCAGAGAGTACCTCCTCTCCTAACCTACAATTACTTAGCACTACCTAGCAGTATTTATTGTTACACTAATGTCTCTGTCGCAATGTAGCTTGAATGTTTTTCTCCCTTGTAAGTCGCTTTGGATGAAAGCGTCTGAAATGACTAAATGTAAATGTACACCCTGGCACTGATTTTTACCATCTATGATTGAGCCATTATTTTATGGAGGGTTGAATTGAGCCTCCCACTTCCTACATGTTGTTGTCTGACGTTTCCATGTTTGTTTTTCCAGGTACATGTTGTTTGGTTTCATCTTTATTTGTCTCACCTGTGGAGATTCTCCCTCTCTTGGAGAAGAAATGGTGGTAAGTTGTTTATAGACCAAAACATGGTAAGATCCTTCTCCAAAGAGGTGGTGGTTTGCTCTTGCCATCCCACAGGACAGTTGTTGGTGTTTAAAGAGTGGCATTGCAGGTTGAGAAGTTGAACTCCACTTGTAGACTAACTCTGTTCTTGATGTAATGGCATACAATACTCTGTATGTTGTGCTGACAGCACAGGTTAAAAAAAAGAAATGTGTCCCCCAGCCACGGTGGAAAATGGGCAGCTGACTGAGGACCTTAACGTGTTCTATTGCTGCTTTGAAAGGACAATGATCACATCCCTCCCTCGCTCCAATTCACACCTAGCACTCAATGCCTACGCTGAAGATCTGTAAAGAGGACATCTGTAGAGTTTAGGTGTTTTCGCACCACAGGAAGCTTTTCATAGTTCTACAAACATTTTGAAAACAAACTTTTTTGGAACTAGGAACGATGGTCCTTCTTAGAATTCCATTACGAGGGCCGCCTGACCCGCACAAGAGAAAACCTAGTGACATACTGTAAGTGCACGGTGATTGATAGAGGATGTGCTTCCATGCCTCTGGAACTGTTGGTGCAGTTTTACTGAGCAGTGATTGAGTCTGTCCTCTCCCACTAAACAGGACACACACTGGCTGCAGCGCATCATCGGGTCTGCAGAAAGGCTTTTTGGACTAAACTTGCCCTCGCTCCAAGATCTCTTCACTACCAGAGCCAGGAAGCGGGCGGGAAAGATCGCTATTGACCCCTCGCACCCTGGCCATCACTTCATTGAACTCCTCCCCTCCGAAAGGTGCTTCAGAGCCCTGCACAGCAGAACCTCCAGATACAGGAATAGCCTCTTCCCTTATGCCTTCACTTTAATGAACAATTAACCCAGCAGTGTGACCTGTCGCTACATGTCCTGAGGGAAATGCCTGTCAATCATATATAGTCATACACACCCACAGGCATGTTCCTCGTGAAATAAATTATTCATACATTTTTTATATTTAGTATATGAAGTATATGTATACATAAATTTAGCAATTGCACTTTATTCCCTTTACTGCTGTGCATGATAGCACCACTTTTTACTAAGGCTGCAATGGATCACAGAACTCACGGTTCGGATAGTTTCGCGTTTTTTTTTGGTTTGTTTTTTTTTTTTTTTTTTGTCGATCCAAATTTTTTGGATCGGCAGATAAAAAAAAAAAATAGAAAAGAAAGGAAGAAAAATATGTCTTAACTTTACATTTATTCTGTAAAAAACTTAAAGCAAGGAACTTTTGCCCATGGTCTCAGATGAAAACAACATACAAGATGTCCAATGATTAAATATATTATTAAAACGCATAAAATAATCAATAATCAATTGGTAAATATGGTAATGAATGAAACATTCTGATGAAATCCGCCCCCAGTAACTAAATTGAATGAATTAAATGAATTTAATTCCAATAAGAAACCAGTATCATGTTCAATTTCTCACGTTTATAATAAACTAAATGTCATGAAAATCAGTTCAGAATTAAGTGATTACATTCGATTGTGTAGAAAAGTCTGCATCTCTCAATACACATTGTATTTGTTTACTAGTGGCTCTCTTGACTGCTGCAAGGGCGATGCCTATGGATCACGGATCGAAAAAAGGTTCTGTTACACCACTACTGTTTACTGTAGGCTACTGTAGGCAAAAACCTACTCTCTGTTGTTGTTTGTTGCATGTAAGTACAGTGTGAGTTACTGTGAAACCGTGTAAAAGAATGTTTTGCCAATGAAACCCGTTTGTGATAGTGGGTCTCACAGCAGGCACATCTGATGGCAGCCAGTGCCACCAGCAGCTTCACCACAATTTCCAACCAACCTGACATTCTCAGACAGGTGTTGGACTGAGTTCACCATCTCAAACCTGTTAAGACCCTTAAGGCGGAGGCATACTTCAAAAAGATGTGAAACTTTTTGACCAAAAAGGCGTATTCAGAACAAGAGAATGATAAAATGACGCAGTGATTTGGGTTCTTCCAGTGTTTTCGGTGCAAGCCCCCGAGGCTTTGTCTTTTGTTTTATTCTCGCTCTGAGAGCTCCCTTGTCGTGTTGCGGTAGAAGTCCGTCGGGCGCACTAGCGCAGCGTGCGATATTTGATGGAAGATATGCCAACATTATTGTCCTATTCATACATTGCATCAAGGAGCATCATTTTTTTTTTTTTTGTTTAAACGTGCAAAATCAGAGCTAATGGCTAATGTTGGTGTAGGGTGACAATGATGAAGAATATTTCAACTTCCTTTAAATCGGAATCTTGTTTAATGAATTGAATTATCTATCTACAAAGGCAGATTCATTTCAAAAGGTGGCATTCTCTCTGCGTTTTGACCTCCTGTCCACACAAAAAGTCTTTGAGGTCACTCAAAGACTTTTGGAGCTGTCCAGGGGGGAGGTTTTTTAAAACTCAAACGCTTCAAAACGCCGACATCGGGACCTCAACTCGCCGGCGTCCGTTGTGTTGTTCGCCGCGTCCCCGATAGATGTTTAAAGGAAAGGCTTCCATGCAGTATTGTGTATGAATATTATGAAGGAGCTCAATACGCATGCTCCTAATGCTCTTCTGTGGTGTTTGACATCAGGGTTTATGACATATTATCGCCCCAATTGGCCTGGTGTGCTCATGACAGCGTTTTAAATCGTTGTTGCGTTCTTGTGTGGATGGAGGGGGAAAAACATGTGTTTAGAAATATCCATATACCTGTGATTTCACTGCTTTTCATCGGAAACCTAACAAATGTTTCTCCTTGCGGTTTTGACTTTCTCTTAACCTTTCGCTGATGCCTCCACCCTCCACCACATATGCTGAGGTCACGTTTGTTTCATGGAAGTTGTTCAGCTTTCAATCTGTTTATGCTGCTCTTATGCACCATAATCCTTCCTCTGCAGTCTCACTGTGACCACATTATGTCTCATCAAATAATCAGACTAAAGATGGCTATTGCACTAAGCCTCACATCCACTAACCCTTTTATGCAACACTCTGACTGATCATTTTAATTAAAAGCAAAAATTAAAGCATCATTTTGGACAGTGATTATTATGGGGGGTAAACAAAAATAGAGTTAAAGCTCTATCTTTAATAACAGCACAGGTGCTATTAAATGGTCCAAAACTACTCCTACTTATTATGCTAAATATTATTGAACATTTGTACAATAACCGTTAGTAACCAAATAATTATAAGTGGTTTAAGGAAGTCCCTGAAAGTAGTTTCTAGAATGTCTTTGACAATTTGTACTACTTTAAAAAGCGAGTTAACGTAAGTCTTTCAATACATTTAAAATAATTAGATTCACTCCCATAATTGCAAAACATGAAATTGAACATCGCCATATTCTGATAAGGTTAGCTGTTCTGCACATATTATAATCCCATGAAAACAAATCTTTGAAATACTGTATTTGTTGCCTGAAACTTTTTAATATTTTATATCACCAATGTAAATGTTCGGCACCAATATTTTTCTTAAAATACATATTTTTGCTTACCTTAAGGTTCGGTAAATCTTAAATCACCTTTTGATGAACCTGCACCAGATGACAAAAAGGACGTGGAGGCAGTGAAAAGTCCTATATTGTCATTATACACAAATTATAATAAGGTACAGTGTAAGAATAAGAAACTCAACTATTCTGTTATTGGACTTTGAGCAACAAACAGCCTTTATTTTTAGACTCAACCATAGATGTGAGGTGGTTCACACATTTTATAAATGTTTGGTACTTTTCCGCACATTAAAGATTTTTGAAGCGTACCTTACCTTGAAAAAGACTCAGGGAACAGCGTGTCGTATCATGGGCAGGCTTTTAATAAATTTTGACAGCGACCCTGGATGATGTCCTTGTTTACGCAGCCTCGCATTAACAATGAGGGCGGAGAAAAATAAATGAAACCAAGCGAAACCATTAATCTGGAAAACAGTTTTCAGTGAAACAGCGGCAACGTGTCTAAAGCTGCGCACGGACAATAAATGGACTGGAAAAGGACCTTGGGGGAGGATTCATTTTACCTTCTCACCTCCAGTTAAATCTGGCAAAGGAAAGAAGGTACCTCCCTGCCGGCTAGCTCGTTCATGCCGCGCTCCATTTGACCCGGGAAGTTGGAAAATTCCGAGTTCCCGGTCGGAAATTTCAACTGGAACGCCCCCTGAAGTCGGATTCCTGCATCGGGAAGTCGGTAGACCCTCACCCATCCCGACCCCAAAATCCAAGATGGCTGCTCTGCGCATCACCAATAAGGGAAAGCTGAATCAACGGCTGTGAAGGGGACAGCGTTTGTTTTTAATGAAGTCGAGCGCTGCATTTCCCGGTCCCATATTGGTTCTGTAGTTGTCTGTATTCCCAAAGAGCAATCGCGGCAAAGGTTTTCCTGGAGACAGCCATCTTGGTTTTCGGACTCGTCCAAGCTGGACGCAACGCAGCATTACTCATATTAACAACAGCTGCCAAATGTCACAATTTGCTTCAGTGTGATGATCCAGCCTCATATTGCATAACTACAGATGTTATTGTTTGTTTAAAAGTAAACAAACGCTTTTGCAAATGTTGAAAACATTTTTCGACGTAATATTCAGAGTAGTTCAATCAAATTTTTACAACTCAGAAGTTTTCTGAATGGGTTACAACTTGTCTTAAAGCCAGTCTTGATGTTGCTTTGTGGCAATAAATGGTGCATGCAATTAAACACGGTGCAGAGTGCGGGTGGAGCCGGTGTCATGCTGTTCACCGGTTGTGTTGGAGAGACGGCAAACTTGAGCCTTCTCAAGGTGTCATGAGATTATTTTGAGAAAACATCTGTGATGGGCGGAGTCCTTTCTATAACCCCAAAGACATAAACGCATTCACCTGCTTCGCCATTCCGCCGCCACGCCACCTTTCCACATTTCCACATTTCCACATGGCCTGACTGAAAATAGGCAATATCCATAGTTTAAATACCAATGTTTTTCATTCAAGTCTCAACGCTCTGGTACATATAATGTAGTGTCTTTTGTAAAAAAGGACCATAAATGATTTGTGCATCTGCTTCATAACATAGTATATAATCTGAAATCAAAAAGAGGACTTTGGATGTAGTGTGTTTTCATACCGAGCCAAATCATGTCGATGATGATGTCACATGTCAAAAGGTCATCCAGGAGAGTCTAGAGGTCACCCCAACGTCATTTTGTCAGATTACCCTCACATCTCAAATGACTAGTTATTATTGGCGAAAAATAAAAAAATTAAAGATACTTCGGCATTGAAGGTGAATATTTTGACTGAACGGCTCATCTGAATACACCAGAGGAGAAGGAGGCGGTGGCCTGACTGCCTGATCGAAAGGCTCGGACAAAACTTGTGCAGTGTTCTTTTGCGGCTTCGCTCCTTGGTGCGAAGCCGCTCTAGAGAGGATGCATAATGCAGAGATGCATCAAATATAAACTGCTGCACACGCAACACACATTTATGCTGCATAACGCACACACACACACACACACACACACACACACACACTCTCACACACACACACACACACACACACTCACACACACACACCCCCCTCTGGGCATATTTAGCTGCATCATACAGAGAGAGAAGACCCGTCAATATGGCAGCTTTGCTTTGTTACACTCAACCAAACAAAGGCGGAATAATGCCGCCCCCATGTGTGAGTTGAGACAGCATGCCGGCTTTCCCGCATCAGAGGCGTGACGTGTAACACAGCAGCGCCGGCCTCTAGTGTCACCATAACATATGCATCAGGCAGTGGGCACCAATGATCTAGGGTGAGCAATAGCCGATCAGCTGGTTTCCACGGGAAATAGAAGCCCTTCTTGTATTACTGGTATTAACTATTCATATTTACTTATATTATTATACAAGCGATAACCTGGAGCCTCCACGTCAAAATTCAGCATCTGCTTCCTTGCCACAAGCACCAAACAACCTCCATGCCATTAATACATTCAGAAAAAAAAAAACTTCTATATCAATCCATGTTTTTTATTGAAGCCATTTAAATGCGATATTCCACATAAAATGGGCAGAGCCCCGGACCGGCAGGCAGCCGCAGCAGACGTGTGCAGTAGAGCCGGCTCCTCGCCGACATAACGTCCAGCTGAAATTCAGGACGGCAAAAATGTCCGAGTATTTTAACTTTATGCGGCAAATGGCGCGTGCCGTCGTCGTTGCCGGTGTTCTCTGCCGGGCTGCTCGACCGCTGGCGTCCACTTACACGACTTCCGGTTCGCCGTCTCCCGCGCTCCGTGTCACGCGGCAGTCGCGGTGGCGGGCCGCACGCGTAACACGTCATCAGAACGTCATGGGAACGTCACGCCCCCCATTCCGTGTCCGTGGCGTCCACGCAGGACGCCAGGCGGCGTGATGGCGCAACATTCCCGCCTTGAACGCTGTGGGAAAGGGGCTTTTGATTTCTGCTTCCCACGCTGTTTACTGACAGCATTTTGAAGGATGATGAGTTTCTTTTCTGACTAGATTAGGCTCTGAAATCCAGACTCATTCTTTGTGTCTGCAACATCTAAATTCCTATAATCCACAAGATTAAAGGCAACCTTAATCTGTCATGATTTTTCCTTTTTCTCTTTTGTATGTGTTTCCATAGAAATGAGCTGGAAGGATTTTGATGAAGAGTTTTGATTGGAGATCAGATGGTGCGTTCTCAAATATGTATGTCTCATATTCCAGTTCAGCTAAATCTGACCTATGATGCAACCAATTTTATATCCTTGATTACTTACTTAATAAATGGATATGGTGGTGGAACTTTTCAAATTTAAAAGATGAAAGCCTAGAGTGTATTATTTTTGCCTGCATGTGCATTTTAAGAATTTGGCCAGCTAAATATACAAATATATGAAGAAATGAGAAATGAACGAAAATCACAGGCCACCTTTTAGAAAATAATTTCCAATGTGAAGGCAGTTGTTACTTAATCATGTGCACACATTTGGAAGGATGGGGCAAGAGTTAGGTGAAGAGAAGTACCGACACCTTTCACGGTGCAGAACCACTAAATCCCTTCACACCTTCGCTGGTTGAACTCGGGGTCAAAACAGCACGAGACCATCAGTTGGGAGCTTGTTTACACCAGAAGACAATCGGGAACCATGGGAGTCACAACAACGCCGACCATTGTTTCTGTCCAATTGGAGTTGGATTCTGAGGATGTGTGGTCATAATGCTTCACAGACCCGTCGATAATTCCCAACGTTATATGTTGAATAATCATGTTTTTGGTAAAGTTAGTTACTTACATGTTTGAGCCTCATTCAGACTTATTGTTCTCCAATATCAGAGACTCTCTGACTTGTCATCAACGCCAATGACAACAAACCCCAGGCAGGTAATGCCATTTGGAATTGGTCCAGCTAAGCCTACGGAGCAATCTGTGCCAAATTCCTATTCCAATTCCTGCTTGTTGGTTAGCAGGCTAGGTAGCTCGCCAACAATAAACAGAAACATAGAAATAAGAAAAATTAAATGACCCTTTACAGCAACGTTATGACTGAAAAGCAATGCCTCATATGTTTAAAAGCTTTTTTAGAGTCCAGTAGTTATACTCCACTTCAGTGAATAAATCCTACATACATTTTTTGTTAAACATTGAAATTTGCATTGCGTCGTGGAAGTCAAAATGTGCGCTACAGATACAAATCCCCTGGTTTGTAGGCAAACCAAGGCTTTTATTATAGATAAAATGCAAGGATTTTTTGAAGACCAGGATCTTTTTGCATCCTGGAATGGGGCAAACCATGTCTGGTAAGCTATTTTATTATTCAAAATTAAACATCAATAGTTCAAGCATTCAACAAGGTTGTGCTCTGGACGGTGATACAGTAAATGATGGGAACCAACATTGTAATAAGGCCTGGCTTGAAAAAAAATGGAAACACTCCTTGCTCTGCTCGTCAAGTAACATAACGCAGCAACAGATCTCTTACCGGGGGATAGCCAGAGCAAATCCAATCAATGACCATATCTTTGGCATCAGATTTCTTATGTGCCAAAATTCCAAGGCTCTTTTTCTTTCGTTTGAGACAGTTAAGGCTTAGAATCCAGGTCCTTGTGGAAGAGGAGCTCTCATGTAGAGGAAGAGCAGTGCAGGAAATGCATCTTCATAGGTTTTGATCTGTTTGCTTGTATGTGAAAGGTCAACAGCATCCAGTATTGAGCATTGTAGTTATAGCGGCGTGAAGCTGCAGGGGTTTCAAAGGCCACCTGCACTACTGTCACTTTTTTTTTCATTTTTGCAAGTCGCCCCTTCTGCAGTGTATGGATTCCAAAGTTACCGCCGTACATGTTGGATGGATTCAACACTAATTTCAGGAGGCTTGTGACTTCAGACATTATCCACACTGGTGTTTGCCATGCATATTAATTCATCAGCAGTTACCATTGTTTGCTTCTTCACTTCTTTAGTAATAAAATGATGTAAAAAATGTTTTTTTACATTTTAGGGGAAAAGAAGGACACAAAATTGACAGGAGGTGGTATTTAAGAAAGGACTGGGATTGAGGAATAATGCTCTGCACTGCTTTTTGGGATAACAGGGATTCTGCCTCTGTGCAGCTATTTCAGGAACAGCTAGAAGGAATCTCTGCACTGAAACCGGCGCTCTGGGTTTACTATCACAGCTGTGAGAGCAAAGCTATGTTGAAGTCCTTTCCCTGGGTCATCATCAATTCACATCCCACCATGACCCTGCATATATTTAAATGCCTGCAAGGTGTCACTGATAGACATCACAAGGAGAAGCTAGGTCGGCTGCGGTTCCTTGTATTTATATAGTTAGTTAGGCCTTTGTATTCCTTTCGGAATATAGGCCATTGATGAATCGCCTCCACCCTTGTCTGTCTTGGGCCATCTTCTCCAGCTGTTGCCACGTCAGCCCCTCCTTCGTTAACTCCTGCTCTGTGCTTCTTCTTCTTGGGACGACCTGTCTCCCGTTTGCCCTGTGGCTTCCACGTCAGTGCCTGTTTGGTTATTGCTGTTTTGTCTCTTTTCAGTGTGTGACCAATCCAGACCCACTTTCTCCTTTTAATCTGTACTTCTATTGGTTCCTGGTTGGTGTGTTCCCAGGTTGATGTTGTTCATTGTGTTCAGCCAGAAGATGCCAAGGATGCATCTTAGTGAGTGACTCATTACATTACATTGATCAGACGCTTTTATCCAAAGCGACCTACAATTATTCAAACACCGACGGACGCAGCCATCAGGAGCAATTAGGGGTTAAGTGTCTTGCTTGTAGTGTCCTTGAGCAAGACACTACAGCATACTAGCAGGAGGAGCCTGGGATCGAACCAGCAACCTTTTGATTACTAGACCACCAGCTCTACCTCCTGTGCTACCATCCCCCATGAATGTCTGCAACTTGCTTATGATGGTAGCGGTGTTCTTCCATGTTTCGGATCCGTACAGCAGTACGGATTTGACGTTGGAGCTGAAGATTTTGAGCTTGGTCTTGAGAGAGATGTTTCTTGTTTTCCATATCTTGATTAGGATGTTGAATGCTGCTCTAGCTGCTCTCGACTTTACGTGTTCCTCTGACCCTCCGTGCACAGCTATCACACTTCCCAGGTAGGTAAATTTGTTGACCTCTCGAGAGAGTGGCCCTCGAGTGATATGGAATTCATGCTTTTGTTGTTAATCCGCATGATTTTCGTTTTTGGCCCATTTATTATGAGTCCAAGCACAGCTGCGGTTGTTTCCAGCCGCGTTGTCTTTTCCTGCGTCTGTTGGTGCGTATGTGAGAGCGGTGCGATGTCACCCGGGAAGTCGAGATCGCCAAGGTGTTCAGTCAGACTCCACTGGATGCCGTTCTTTTTATTGCTGGTTGTTTGTGTCATGATCCAGTCGATACAGAGGAACGGAGAGAGGAGGCAGCCTTGTCTCACACCTATGAGCACTTTGATCTTTTCCTGTGCAGATCCCTGGTGGAGCACCTGACATTGCCTACCCTGGTATGTGTTCTTGATGATGTTTACATATTTCGGAGGGATACCATAGTGAGCCATGAGCTTCCACAGCAACGCCTGGTCTACGCTGTCAAATGCCTTTTCAAAGTCAATGAAATGTCATAGACAGGGGTGTTCCATTCTATGGACTGCTCGATGATGATCCGAGGGTCGCAATTTGGTCACTGCACGATCTTCCGTTCCGGAAACCAGCCTGGTTCAGTCTTTCGGTCTCACTCTGTTGATAGCATGATCCCTCTGTAGTTGTTACACTCCCTGAGGTCTCCTTTCTTGGGTACAATTGCAACGAGGCTCTCCTTGTATAGGCTTGTAGTTATTTGCTGGTATCAGGACACCAAGACAATTCGTTGGACAATATTACAGGGGAATTGTTTTTGTATTTTTCACTTGTATCATCGGGCATGACAATGGAGATACTCAGGTACTTCATACTCAGTCCATGCAGTTGCTGTTTTTATGACGCTGAGTGATTCAAACTTTTGGACCCCCCTGCCTTTTGGCAGATCTCTAGTTGGTGAACACTTGCTGGGTAATTGCTATTGCCCTATCCTGTTTACTCTAAACTCCAACAAGAGAAACCAAAACATCACATTTAGACAACTGTTGGTAGCAGTACCAGCAGGGGTTCAATGACCGTTTCTTCTAAACATATGCATGGGTGGTATTTCCAAATGTAACCATATCACCAATCACTGCTCCACTTGAGGTTAATTGAGATATTGTTGGACAAGAAGCTGTGACCACTAAATAAGTTGCCACCTACATTTCTGGGTGGAAGACCAGGACAGGGTCCACCCTTGACCACCAGCAGTGGGGGGCACAGTCGGCATAAGGTCCATCTCGCAGTCCGTCACTGGTGACCACAACCATCAGAACTTTAGGTTGTGTTAGTCAAAAAGCAGCACATGGTCACCCCATTAAATACAACAAGTCACATCAATGTATACAACTGTAGACTAACAGTACCACAACAAAACAGATTGATTCATTGCAAAACTGAATGATCAAAATTACAAATGAAAGAAAGTGAAACCTTAATGAGAGCCAGCTCAAGCAAGGTCAAGCTAGCTCGGTAAACCTTGTATTGAAGTACACTTGGTCTTTTGGCTCTTCCGTCATTCAACTCAATGGAATAGCTCCAAAATTGAGAATAATGCCCTCTTGTGGACATCGGATCCATTGACTATGGCGTGAAGTTGAGAAAGTTCTAACTAAGCATTGACGACAGACCATCAAAATCTGATTTTTTAACAGGAACGTGTTTAAATTACATGGTTTCCAGCCTGCTGCCACCCAGTGAGTCTGCACAGAGCTCCTGATGCCTTCCAGAGCCCCTTGGTGGCTGCTCACCATCATGGATTTAGGCTGTGGTGTAGGAAGCGGCGTTCAGCCCTACTCCCGCTGCGTGGCTTCTCTGCAGAGGTTGCTATGGGTGCCGGCGGTCGTGGAGGGGCCGCGCATCTGGATGTCTGCAGACGATGGCGGGGCTGAGTTCACCCAGGTGGGTTGATGTTGGGGTGCCCCCTGCCATGTACGCTGGGCCACCCGGGTGAGCGCTCAGGGGTTTGTGGCTGGGTGAGGCATCTGGTTGGTTGCGGTACGGTGGGCCATGCCATTGGGGCGCAAGTGGGCGTGGGGGGCCTCGCTGGCTCGCCCGTGGAGCAGGCGATCCTGGCGGCGTGCAGTCCGTGCCTGGTGCCTGCGGCCCAGGTTCTGTGCTTGCAGGTGTGTCTCATGCCTGCACATTGGGTGTGTTGTGTGTGTGTGCCACACGGGTCACAGCAGGGTCTCTTTGTGCTCTTTGGCACTGGTTTGTGTACCTTGTCTCATGCATGGTGGTTGCTCTGCAGGTTACCGGCTTCTCTGTAGAAGTTGGGGGGGGATCTTCTGTGGCTGTGGTGTATTGTGCTTGGAACTTTCTTGAGGTTGTGGGGTCTACACAGTTGTGGGACTTTTCCGCTGCTTGGAGGCACTATCATATAATTTCGACCTAATACACCAGAACTAATTGGGACAAGTCCTGTGCACTCATTAGTAGACACAAACACACACACACACACACACACGCACACACACACACACACACACACACACACACACACACACAGGCGACCGGCATTGGCCCTGAACGCCCTCCTGTCACATCCTTCTCCCTTTCTCTCCTTTACTGCCATAGATATCACAGGAACAGGGCCATGTGCCGTAATTGCCGTTCCAATTTTCGTAATTTAATCATGTTTTGTCAAATACATGTCATCGTCTGATGTTTCTATGTTTATGTTTGTCAAGCGCATATTGTTGTCCGTCTCTATGTTTATCTGTCTCACCCAAGATGATTCTCCCTCCCTCTCTTGCAGAAGTCATGATGATTAGTTGTTTGTTAAGCTGCTTCTCCATAGAGGGGGATCGGTGTTGGTCATGTAGAACAGAATCACTGAGCTCTGGTCGTCCCACAGGTGGTTTCAATTGACAGAGTTATGCAAAACAGTTCTTGATGATTAAAAGTGGCTTTTCAGGTTAAGAAGTGGAACTCCACCTTAGATGCACTCTGTCTTGAATGCAATGGCATACAAGTATTCTGTGTTGTATGCCCAGCCTGCTGGCAGCACAGGTCAATAAAATAAAATAAAATATATAATAAATATATAATATATATTTATTATATATTATATATATATATATATATATATATATATATAATATAATATAATAAATGAATTAGATATTTTGTGTTTGACTTTATCTCAAGACATAAATAAAACATTTATTTTCAAAAAAAATGTAAATGCTTTCCCTGTATTTTTGGTGGTGATACATAAGCAATACAACAAGGCAATGTATTCACAATTCACATATCAACACAATAAGATGGATAGCAGTCACAACTAGTGCAGTTTTTTGTTTTTTTTTGGTCTTTGTCAAGATTGAACACGCAGCATCCACTGAAGGCCAAACTGAGTTGAGATTTCAGATACGTAACATTTGTATTCATATTACTTTAATGGGAGATCAGAGTTCTTGTGGAGCAAACATATTTCTTGCATTTGTTTTTTTTTCACATCATGTTGGTGAAATACAAATGAGTTACAAGAGCCCAAAGTAGCAACATTTAGAAAAATAAATACTCAAATTCTCAGGCGCAGAATGCAAAAAAAAAACAAAGTTCAAAGCAAAAACAACAGGAATGTGCTGTAAAAAAAAAGAGAAAAATAAGAAATGCGCTGCACAATGACATTTAGCAAATACATTGAAATTGGGGAAGAAGAGCAGGCCCATGCACAGCAGAGGTGTCCCACGCCTGGAGCTAAGACTCAATGAGAACACACATTAGCTTACAGGTTTCACACACTTTGCTGCGACAGTTCAAATAAAGCCATTCCCAGGACAGAAAGTAATTTACAAGGAAATGGTCTGAGCACGGTCTGAATGGGGAATAGACGTCGAAATAATACACACGGCTCTGAGCTAATGAGCAGCTCACCCGGGGGTCACGGACATTAGAAATAATATTTTTGTTAGCGAGGATCGGGCTTCCTATTCCATGTAGTTACATAACGGAGGGGGAGGGGGGTCATTTAAGAATACCTCCTGTCGTCTGTGGACAGAATGACGGGCTGAGAGCCGTCTGTCTGCGAGAGAGAGAGAGAGAGAGAGAGAGAGAGAGAGAGAGAGAGAGAGAGAGAGATAACCGCGGTAAAGGGAGAAAGCGACAGAATCAGGACGTTGTCTCGATGTGCTGAACTCTTTGTGGCTCTGCATGTGTGTTTTCCTACGTCTGTCGGCGTGTAAACATCTGAGCGCACTGGCAGATTTTAATCCAGCGTAATTACATTTTTTTGACAAGTGACCACCAAACAGATTAAGCCCAGAGACATTTCATCTGGAGACGTAACGACGTATGCAGTTCTGTTTGAATTCATGCAAGTATACAAAGAGGGCTTGGATGAGACATCCATTCGGCACGCAAACGCAGTAATTATTCAAACGCTAGGAGATTTAAAATGTCCTGTGCGTCTACTAAGATGGAACAGAAGCCATCGTCAAAGCAGAGACGCAGATGAAAACATGCAGCTGCCCAAGTCTTGTGCATCTACTGTATCTTATAGTTGTTACTGAGCAAATGATTTGGATAGAGTACTTTTAGATCACAGGTTAACCTAGACCCTTTGGGGCTATATTGGCTTCTCCTTTATTCCTTTATTCCTTTAGCAAGCTAAGTAGCGCTCCCAAATATCAACAGTGCATTTTACGTTTTTCAAGTATCTGTACTAATTTTAGAATATTCATTTACAGAGATACAGTACGCCCCTTCAAAGGTCGGCAGAGCCACATCTACTGTGTACTATCTACTAAATCTGCTACTGAGTCTACTACTAAATCTACTACTAGGCCTACTACTAAGTCTACTGCTCAGTCTACTGGGTCTGCTACTGAGTCAACTAGGTCTACTACTAAGTCTACGTCTACTACTGAGTCTACTAAGTCTGCTACTGAGTATACTACAGAGTCTACTAAGTCTACGACTGAGTCTACTACAGAGTCTACTAAGTCTACCACTGAGTATACTCCTGAGTCTACTACTCATTCGTTTGTTCGTTCGTTCGTTCGTTCGTGTAGGGCTACACAGGCAATTGGGACATTAGCCAAGAAGTGGTATCGTCATCCAGTTCAATGAGGCCGCTGACTCCATGTGGTGATTTGAAGATTGGGCATTCATCAATGGTGTGTTCAACAGTCTGTGGTTTTCCGCATTGACAGAGATTTGTGGCAGACACTCCAATCATATGCAGATAGGTTTGGGTCTTTGCTACTCCAGAGCTAAGTCTGTTGAGGTTGACCCAGGCATTCCGTGGTAGGTCACACCCAGGCGGATTGGTTGAAGGGGAGTTGATGAACTTCCTCAATGTGGAGGTTGACTCGGACCATTGCTTGTTCCAGCAGTCAAGGATCCATCCAGGGTGTGGAGGGCTCGTGGTAAGGAGTCTCCTAGCTTCGGTGGAGAAGTGTCTGCGTTTGAGTCTCTGGTGGTCATATTCAGCATGTGGGGGGATCAGGCTTGTTGGCTCATCTGCACTCTTGCAGGCCAGCTTCAAGGTCAGGAAGTTACGACGGAGCTCTGGAGGTGGAATGCCAGACAGTATGGGGAGAAACACGACAGGGGTTGATGGCAGGGCACCACTAATTAGCCTCATGGCGGTGTTAAGCACAACATCAACACAGGCTGTATGGCTGCTGTGACTCCATGCAGGGGCGGCATACTCAGCCGTGGAGTATGCGAGGGCAAGGGTAGAGGTGCGCAGGGTGGTGAAGTGTGCACCCTATCCAGTGCCAGCCAGCCCTTTAGGAGGTTTACACGGTCAGCGGTCTTGGCAGCAACTTGTTGGATGTGTGGCTTGAAGGTGAGGCTACGGTCAAGTGTGACACCGAGATATTTAGGGTTGGGGTCATGCCTGACGATGGTGCCGTCGAGTGTGATGTTCAGCATGGTATTCGCACATCGATTGACAAGATGGAACACTGAGCAAACTGTCTTGGGCAGGCTAAGCTTGAGATGCCATTTGTGGAAGTACCTGCTCAGTAGCGAGAGATCTTTCTCAAGGGCATTCTCAACCACACTAAAGGCTTTGTCACCAAATCCAATGGCTGAGTCATCGGCGTAGGTGTATAGCGAGCTCTCTCCAACAGGCATGTCAGTGTAGGGGCAAGAACAGACCCTTAGGGGAGCCCGTTCCTCAGTCTTCTTCTCTTGCTGCGTTGGCCGTTTGAGGTCTCCAGTACAAGTCTACTACTAAATCTACTACTAAGCCTACTACTAAGTCTACTGCTCAGTCTACTGAGTCTGCTACTGAGTCAACTAAGTCTGCTACTGAGTATACTACAGAGTCTACTAAGTCTACTACTGAGTCTACTACAGAGTCTACTAAGTCTACTATTGAGTATACTGCTGAGTCTACTACTAAATCAACTACTAAGTCTACTACTGAGTCTACTAATGCGTCTACTACTAAGACTACGACTGAGTCTGCTACTGAGTCGACTAAGTCGACAACTAAGTCCATTACTGTCTACTAGTCTACTACTAGGTCTACAAAATAGTCTAATACTGAGTCTACTACTAAGTCTACTACTGAGACTACTACTGAGTCTACTACTAAGTATACTAAGGAGTCTACTAAGTCCACTGCTGAGTCTACTACTGAGTCTACCACTAAGTAAACTAAATAGTCTACTACTGAGACTACTACTGAGTCCACTACTAAGTCTACTATTGAGTTTATTTCTTAGTAAACTAAATAGTCCACAACTGAGACTACTCAGTCTACTACTAAGTCTACTACTGAGACTGCTACTGTCTACCAATACGTCTACTACTAAGTCTAATACTAATTCTATGACTAAGTCTACTAAGTCTACTACTGAGTCTACTAAGTCTACTTCTAAGTCTACTACAAAAACTACTACTACTCCTGCTAAGTCAACAACTGTACTGTAAATCATTTAAGCATGTTACGAAATGTTTTCTCAATTGAATGAGTAAGTATGTCCTTTTTACTACTCTCTGACTTTCTACATTCTACTTCTAAGACTAAATGAGTCTACTACGACTAAGTCTGCTCATGAATGTACAACTAAGTCTTCTACTGAGTCTACTACTGTACTGTAAGTTGTTTAAACAAGTTAAACATTTTCTCAAATAAATAATGTCTTGTCAGAGTGATTTATTTTTAACATCTCATAAAAACAACTTAAGAAGTCATTAGAACAAGGTTAACTTAGAATTTTTGGGCTTTGGTTGTTTAGTATGACATTGGACAAAATGATTAAAAAGAGGATGCTATGTGCCTTGGACCTACCTTGCACCCCCGGAACCTGCACCCAGCTTTCTTTCGCTAAAACCTAACTAATGCCCGTGAAAGGAAAGATAGATTTGGGAATAAGCAGTAGTGGATAGTGCCATTGTATATGTACTTAAGTACTTAAATTTTTACATTTTAGGTTTTTCAAGTATCTGTACTTACTTAAGTATTCATTTACAGTCTACCACTACAGTTGAAAGCAAATGTCGATACTTTTTACTCGACTGCATTTCTACAAACTCACGTAATTTTAGTAAAAACAAAACCAGACTTCATTATAATATAGAAATGATATCATATACTATATTTCATCAATTGTGTTGTAATGTAAAATTGTTAATGTGTCTTTGAATATGCAAAACTTAACTGCAAAAAAAATGTGCAGTCACACTTAATGTTGTATTATAGGTTCTGTTATATCAAGAGAGTGGGTTTGACATGTGCGATTACTTTTAATACCTTGAGTACATTTAAAGGCAAAGTACTTAATAAGTACTTTGCAAAATGCACCATCTCGCGCATTTCTAAAATGGCCAGGAGTCAGTGTAAGCAGCGCGTACTGGACTTCATTTTCTGCCATGAGAGTCAGTTCTCCCACAGCGACGTGGAGAACGACAGCAAAATGCTGAACGTGATATTACTCCGGACTTGGAGAACATTTCAAACAGCGGATTTCAAACTTAATGTGACAATGAAGCTGAATGTTTTCAAGAACCACCGGAGGAGACCGACGATACGTCCGTTGTTACAACGGAAGAAGTTGATGAGGTGATCAAGTCCGTTGAGGCTGGTGACAGATTTTCAGATTTCAGATTTTCTGAGACTCATAATATTGATGGACTCTACATTTTGTTGTTGTCCGTACTTTTAAACTCCTAAATAATTCCACTTTTATAAAACATGTATATTCTTACTGTTAAATAAAAGCTTTTTTAAAAACAAAATTAGTTGTGTTGTTGAGCTGTTTGTGATTTGCCCTTTTGGCAGTATGTTAAGTAGCCATGTGGCTTTGTTGGTCCTCCAACCCCAGTTGCATTGTGGGAGCTGAAGGAAGCTGGTGTGGGTAAAACTTTGAAGGTGATTATCTCAGAATCACAGTTTGCCACACCCTTGTCATTAACAAGTCATAGCTTTAAAAGTATTTGCTCGATTTGCACAAGCGACACCTTGTTTGGAAGCTCTGATTCTCCACTTTCAAATGATGCGGGGGGAAAAAAATCTTGAAAACCGCCAAATCTCGAAAACCCCTAAAGTACGCGGTGGGTCACTTGTATACTTTTTCCTTAAGATGAAATGCCAACGTGGTAGTTTGACTTTTGTGTCAGGATACTACCTAATCAAGTACTTCTTCCACCCCTGGAGATATGTGTCATGTTATGTCAATGGAGATTGATTCCAGAATTTTACTATGTTTCATCCTTATTCTCTACTTGTCGTGTTGAAAAAAAGATTAACAACAATTTGAGAGCATCACGCTATTTGAGAATAAACGACAAATATAAACTGCACGGATGGGGAAAGTGGGGAGCACAAAAAGAGACAAATGGTCTGAAAAGCAGAGTAATATACTTTCCCTTTTCATTGTCAATACTAACTACATTATTTCCCCAGTGTGGCAGCCGCCCTCCCTCCCCCCCTCCTTCTCCGAACCCTCAGACCCAACATCCGCTGTCACCTGCCAATCACGTCCTGACAGACACTGACCTTGCTCGGCATTGTTGGAAATAATTTGAATTGACCTTGCGTTTTCTGGGCTTCCACTGCTGCTTTACTCGGCGACTGACTTGTAAAAGAGGCGCCGTGCTAAACAAATGGGATCGATCGGACCCTCGCATAAAGGGGTGACTCATTGGGGCCGATAGTCTCTTTTCATGGTTTGGAAGTTGCGGAGTTACGGAGAGGTTTTGGCGTACGTCTACACGTCGCATCTGTTTCTGTGAACGAAGCTGATGGAGTCTCTCTGAAACGCTAACATAAATGATCATGAATTGATGAACGATATCCCTTCAAGTAATGGTGTGGTTTATGGATTTCATCATATTTCCACACATGCAATACGCTTCTACCTAACCTTTTTGTTTTTGACAATAAAATTAAATAACTCTTTAACTGTTACGTCCCTGAAAGGTCTCAGACGTTGAAGCGATGGATAATTCCTTGCGAGAGGATTGAAGCTGATTTGTAGAAAAGTAAATAAAGTCATCAACAACATGAGACAAGTTGTATCTTCCCAAGGCTCGGAATTGTTTTCTAAAGATGACCTGATCACTCCAGGCGGTGTGTGTCTGTGTGTGTGTGTGTGTGTGTGTGTGTGTGTGTGTGTGTGTGTGCGCACTTGCATACATGCACCATTTATTAAGGTGGTGTAGTGTAGCACGTAGGGAGGTGGCTGTGATGTAGGAGTGGGGCTGTCGGACTCCGTCTGTCCACGCTGATGTTTGTGTCAAGGTGGGTGTGAGCCACGTCTGACACCAGATCCCGCTTCCCGTGAGCAAAGTTCTTCCATTACTTTTATTTTATTATTTTTTTTCCAACCTCATTTAATTTTTTTTTACAGCTGAACCTGAAATAAAGGATTAAAATGGAGCGATGGGGGGGGTGGGCTGTGACAATAGGGCTCACACTGAATAGGAAAACACACACCCAGCCACACACAGGACGGAGTAAACAATACAGCCTGCAACCAGCCAGCACTGTGCGGTGGCACGTGTGTGTGTGTGTGTGTGTGTGTGTGTGTGTGCTGAGAAAACTGTCATAATCAGCACCCAAGGCACTCTGTCTCTCTGTCTCTCTGTCTCTCTGTCTCTCTGTCTCTCTGTCTCTCTGTCTCTCTGTCTCTCTCTCCCCATCTCTCTCTCTGCCACTCTCTCCATTCAATCCACAGAGCTTTTTTAACATGGGAGACATGTGTTTATGCTGACAAAACAAATGGAAAATAAAAGGCGGAGAATAGAACCTGAAATGGAAACAGACATATGTCAAATGTAAATGTTGCGGCTCTCCCCTTCTGTCTCTCCCTCTCTCTGTCTCTCTCTCACTCTCTGTCTGTCTGTCTCTCTCTGTCTCTCTCTGTCTCTGTCTCTCAAATAGACGCAACACAAACATTGCAGCGTCTCTGAGCGTTAATCTGAGAAGTGGCTGCCGCCTGTCCGTCCGTCTGTCTGTCTGTCTGTCCGTCTCCCCCTTTAGTCCTCGTTTTCCTCCTAGTCCCAGTCAAGCTCTTTCGCACACATCGCAGCCTCCCTCCCTCCCTCCCTCCCTCCCTCCCTCCCGCGACCCTCGCTCTCGCTCTCTCTCTCTCCCTCTCTCTCATGAATGTCACCTCTACTGACGGTGCTGGCTGTTGGAATCCACAACCCTACTCCCAGAATCACTCGCTGACTTTGGTTTGGGGGAGGGAGGGAGGGAGGGAGGGAGGGGGGAGGGAGGGGATTCGGCAAAGAGCATGCCATTGAAGGCAGAGGAGGAGGAATCTCTCTCTTCTCTCTCTCTCTCTCTCTCTTTGCCCAGTTCTTTCTCGCTCCGTCCCCTGCTCCGCTCATCATCAGCACCACCATCCAGACGCCTCGGTGCTGCTCGTGCCTCCCGCCGCCGCCACCGCTGCATCCGCATCTGGATCTAAGCGTTCCGCTGGATTATCACTCGCCGGGAACCTGGACTCATCCTCCTCCTCCTCCGCCTCCTCCTCCTCCTCCTCCTCCTCACTTCCATCTTTAAATGGGAAGCAAAGTTGGAGCTGGGCGGACTGCACGGGTGGGGACAGCCAGCTCGCCAGCTTCACCCGCTTCTCTATGCACTTCATAGCATCCCAGACCATGGCACTTTTCTTCAGCGGAAGTGCTTGTATATGTAACATTGTTTGATTTTCATTTCCTTTTTGTTGGTTTATCTTAAACACCGAATGGGAAAAAAAACTTCTGCTTGTGGGCGGTGCTGCTACTTAACGAGCGGAGTTGGAGGAATGAGGTGACGTATGTGACTGTGTTTCCAGAGTCTGTCCTTTTACCTTCCTCGGTGGTGGACTTTTTTAAACCGAAAATGTGACCCCGAGCACCCCCTCCTTTCCCCGTTGCGTGTGTGTTGTGCTGTAGATTTTACAGTTTGTGGTTATTTTGTGGTGGAGGTGGAGCAGCTGGACTCACATCTTAGTTCTTCCCGGTCCCCCCCCCCCCCCCCCCCCCCCCCCCCCGCCCCCCTAAAAAGACCAAAGTATTTGTAAACCTACTTTTGTAAGACCTTCCTCCTCCTCCTCCTCCGGTCGAGGCGTTCACCCGTCGTCCCGTCCTTCTCACCTGGGGCCCGGGGCCCGGCGGTGCCAGAGGTCGAGGGGGGCCGGGGGGGGGGCGTCGTTTTGGGAAGGAAGACACCCCCCTCCCCGACGGTGAGAGGGGGGGAAGATGGCAGCTCTCGCCAGCTCTCTCATCAGACAGAAGCGAGCGGTGAAGGAGGACCCGGCCAACCGGCCCGTGGCCAACAAGCGCAAGCCCTGTCCCAAGAGCAACAAGTCCCTGTGCCAGAAGCAGATCCTGGTCCTCATCTCCAAGGTGCGGCTCTGTGGAGGCAGGAAGAGCCGCAACGACAAGAGGCCAGGTGAGTCACCGCT